>NC_089784.1:42609144-42636644 GCF_040412425.1 Macrobrachium rosenbergii
GGCATTAACATTTAACGTGTGTGTGTGTGTGTGTGTGTGTGTGTGTGTGTGTATATATATATATATATATATATATATATATATATATATATATATATATATATATATATATATATATATATATATATATATATATATATATATATATATATACTATAACTACTTGAAAATCTTAGCTTGATGATTAAATAATATTGCCAAAGCCAAGTAGAACAAATATTTACTTCATGAGCTTTCGAGGTACGTAACCTCATCATTAGGCTGAAAAATTGACAAAGGTAAGAGTCACTAAAATTACAATGAAATTGCATTACTAAAACCTGAGGTAAAAAGCTAACATAACATAAAAAGAACAGCACGTACAAACAACATAAAAATAAGGCGAAATGTTTTGTAAGTGGTAATTTGTTTACATTTCACCATATTTTTATGTTTGAGTTTTTTATTTTCGTATTTTTGTGATCCATTTCAACTTTGCACTTGCTATTTTTTTATTTTTTGTTAGCTTTTTTATCTAAGGTTTTAGTAAGACAATTCATCTTATTGTAATTTCAGTGATTCTTACCTTTGTCAATTTTTCAGCCTGATGAAGAGGTTATGTACCTCGAAAGCTCGCGAAATATAATATGTTCTACCTGGCCTTGTAATTCTTATCATCAAGATAAATATATATATATATATATAATATATATATATATATATATATACTGTATATATATATATCATCAAGATATAATATATATATATATATATATATATATATATATATATATATATATATATATATATATATATATATATATATATATATATATATATATATATATATATATATATATATATATATATATATATATATATATATATATATATATATATATACATATAGGAAGTTAAACGAATATCAATAAGATAGAAGAAAGGATATATACTTAGACAGAAAGGCTAATGATATCTAATAAGCACCATAGGTGTTACGGTAGCCCATTGAGTCATTAACGGAATATCCCTGGGTAAAAAGAAAAGAGGAAAATACCTATGAAAAGGAGGGATTGTTCAATAATAACATCAGAAAAAGAAAAAGACACCTAATGGCAGAGCATTTCTTGTGAAGCTACAAGGGGTCTGAAGGGGATAATTTGAATGATAGACTAGAAACTAACGAACACCTAAGTTTACAATAAAAAAAAATGTTAGGAGACCGAAACACTAGCATATTATGGAATCAATGTAGAAATCATTTTAGCCGATTAGACTTAGTAGACAGTGCTGCAGAATACGCAATGACGAAGCTGAGCCTGATGGTTGGGAATTATAGCAAATGTACCAAACAAGGGTGACCTTACTGACTCTGTTAACTGTACAGGTACTGAACTTACGTAGGTTGTAATGAAATTATTCAATATGCTTACACTCACTAGGATGGGGGAAAGAAATTGATGAAAAGCTTAGAGATGAACAAACCAGGTTTAGAAAGCCAGAAGTTACACATATTATATATTTGAGTTACGACATACCGAGCAGCACTGTACTGAATTCAAAGATCCCTTCCTGATGGCTTTTGTTGACTACGAGAAGGGAGATGGAGTTGACCTGAACAAGTCTTTCGCTCAATTCTAGTGAAACTAATACGTTATAGTGTTAGCTGGCTCTTATGGGCCAGACTTAATTTATCTTGACACACACACACACACACACAGACACTTTTTGGGAAAACACATATATATATATATATATCCCATGGGCATATATATATATATATGATTTTATATAAAATCTTACCTCTCTGGTTTTTTCTCGTTTACACACAGAACACAAAGTATAAACAAAATCAAATTCTAAATAAAATATAGTCTTTGCAAATATGCCCAAAATAGCTTATTTTATATATATATATATATATATATATATATATATAATAATAATATATATTTGCAAATATATACTTTTGAATCTGTTTAAATTTTTCTGCAGGCAATCAGGAATAAAGAAATTCTCGTTTGCTTCCATCTGCTTCTTACAGTCGAAGGCCCGTTTTCTCGCGCATCGGCAAAGTCCTCAGGACTAAATAGCATTCTATCGTCTTACCTGCAGAGAATAGACAAAAGTATAAACAAAATACTGAAAACAATTCTAAAGAGGATATAGTGGTTATAGTCTTGATTATGTTAAATAAGCAGCTGCTTGAGACCAAAATACAAAAGCGGGTTTTATTTTCAATAGAAATGCGAGGGAAGCACTAATAAGAATTAGGGAAAAAGTAGATAAGAAAAGTTTAGAATCGAAGTTAATTTCGGAAGAGAGCCCAGAAATACCTAGTATCTACGAGAGCCCCAAAATACATGAGGATTTTGGGATCCGTTAAACCCCATCAAAGAATACTGGAGGGGTTCCTGGCGAACATCTTGGGAAAATGGGTGAGAAAAGATTGTAAAACTTAATTGGTTTATAACATAGATCTAATTAACGAACTTGATGATATTTGTACAGAAAATTGTCAACTCGCTAGTTTTGATGTGTCACTGTTCACGAATGTACAGGTTAAGAAAGCTGTAGAAATTATAAGAAAACTCTTGGAAGATGGTATGTATAACTGTGATATAAATGAAATTGTATTCCTTAAACTAGTGGAGGCAGCTAAGGCTATATATGGACCTTGGAAGCACACCCTCAAGGCCCCATTTTCTCACACGCAGGTTCGCAAAAAGTCCTCAGGACTAAAGGTGGAGCATTTTTCTATCGTCTTTTACCTGCATGGAGAGTAGACCTGTGAAGTCCGCGAACACAGTATTTTGGGTTTCATTTCAGCAGACCAGAGTAAAAGGATTTTCAATACAAATTCCTGCATCATTGTTATTTGGAAAGTGATAATTTTCTGGAAAAAACAACTCATAGACCAACTGGCAGGTTAGGCAAGATATAATTTTCCATTTTTTCATGTTTTCAGGGCCATGTAAAGAAGGACGAGGAAAAAAGCTGCTTTCTTCTAGATGACACCAGTGATGTGGGCACCCTCTGAGTGATTATGTTAGGGTGTCTGATGAATGACGCCCACACTGGGAGACTGAGGAAAAGAAGTCACTCATGAAGACTTGGAAAACGCCCTTGCACCCAAAAGGGTTTGAGGGCTGCAACAGCTTTTGAGTAATTTCAAGCAGGAAAATGCTATGGGAAGCACTAATTTGAATTGGGCATTCAAAAAGTAGATAAGATAAAGGGATTCACCCTGATTTGTTCTGTGTTTGAGGTTAATTTCGGAGAGGACGCTCCAGAAATGCCATCTTTGCCCTTCCTCCCTCATAGATCAAAAATTTTTGTGTAGCAACTGCAGAGAAGACCCAAACCTACATGAGTGCTCCAATTTTGTTCCCCAAATTATTATTATTATTGTCCTATTGTTAAATATTACATTTAAAAAAATTTAACATAAAAATAACACCTTTTAAGGGTTCATTTTTACATGAAAAATACATCTTGGGAAAATGGGTGCCATCCAAGAAAGATTTTGTCAAAATTTTATTTTATTTTTCCCATGATTTTAACATAGATCTTATAAAAATTAACATAAAATTTTGATGATATTTTGTACAAAGAAAATTGATTCAAAAAAATGTACATATATTTCTTTTCCAGATTTTGCAGTTTTCACTGCTATCACGAGTCTCAAAATGCTCCAACCCTTCTTCTTTCAGGTTGCCTCGTATTTCTCAAAACTGAACCTCAGGATAAATAGTATAAAGAAAACTCTTGGAAGATGGTATGTTTTATTACTAGAGTTTTATAAATGAAGTAGTTTAGTATTTCCCATAAACTAGTAGTTGGCAGCCAAAGTTGTGTGTCTAAAATACACAATGGACCTTGTGAAGGCATCCTGTCAGGGCATGAGCGCGATTACCTGGGGAATAAATATTTTATTCGGAAAAATATGGTGGCCATGGGTTCCAGCCTAACGCCCATTTTGGTGAATACATTTATGGAATGGCTGGAGAGGGAAGAGGTGGGAGAAATTAGGATACATGGGCTCGAGATAGTTAAATGTTAGGTATGTAGACGACATCTTTGTAATACAACGTTTGGGGGCTAGTGAAGTTGGTTATTGTTTGGCGCAACTCAATCAGATTAGTATACACATTAAATTTACTTTATAAGTGGAAAAATGAGGTATATTCCCCTTCCTGGATGTTAAACTCACAATGGCAGGTAGCAAAAGAGTACAGTATTTACAAAAAATGACACTTGTAAACGCTTACATACACATGTATTGGAGCCACAAGAAGGATATCAAGATAGGGATGATAACAGGTTGATTATTACGGCCTAACTGCGATACCCGACTTACTGGTGGGAAAAGGCGCATAGTAAGGCTAGGAAGCACTAAGACACAGATGGAATAAACAAGAAATATACGATCGTCATGCTAAGTAATACATCATTAAGGACTTAAACGAGAAATGGAAAAATATTATACTAGTCGGGTGTTATAAAAACAACAATAAGAATACGGTAACTAGAAATAAAATACCCATAAAAGGGGAGGCGAAGGGGAGAGGGTCTACCTAGCACCTTGCGACAATTGTTATAAAGTATGTTTTGGTCAGAGCAGCAAATCGTGCTAGGTGAGAAAAAGCCAGCATAAGAGGAACATTCACCATCACAACCAAGCCTCGGCTCTGGCAACTGGAAAAATGCAGATATTAAATATAACAGCAAGAATAAAGAATCGAGGGTGAATGTACAGAACGTCCTCATCAACTCTTTACGAAAAAACGATGGAAGAAAACACTGGTAATAACTATGAGAACATGATCACCTGTGAGTGTATATCATAATTTTAAGCAGAAACAAACAAAAAGATTGACAGGAAGGGCATAATCCCGAACAATGAAGGATTAAGCATGCGCCCAAGTAGATTAAGAAGAATGCTGGAAAGGGCAGTAGGAGCTGAAGATCATCAGGCAAGTCATCCCAGGAATTAGAAAAAGACAACAAAAAATTTTGGGTGGAGCACGTACATATATACCCGAGTGCAGTTGTTATCCCGTCAGTGCATTAGAAGACTGACTGTCTTCCAAAGCTTGAATTTTTAAATTAAAGAATGTGGACTCAAAACCAACCAGTCTTATTGAACCTAACAACATTAATATGTGTGTGTGTATGTATATATATATATATATATATATATATATATATATATATATATATATATATATATATATATATATATATATATATATATATATATACGTACATTTGCATGCAACATATTTGTAAGTACCTCAATGGCATCTTAACTTCTCGATTACTCCACACAGTTTCTTTTAAGTGACAAGTGTATTCAAAAGGTGTGAATAAATCGAGAATATAACAGATCATTGTGGCTATTAAAAATATATATCTATATATATTTATATATGGTAAAAAGTAACCAGTAGATTCTATCACTCTGTTTATCTATCCATCTATATATTTACATATATATATATATATATATATATATATATATATATATATATATATATATATATATATATATATATATATATATATATATATATATATATTAATGCTGTTCGCCCTCGTAACATTTGTCTGTAGTAATATCAGCCTGACCATAACAGGGAAAAGCCTTTCTCCCGCATTGGGAGTGTCTTCAGTTCAAACTTCAACGTCCGTTGGAGCAAAGAGCCCAGTAGCATTAGGTATTTAACACCATAAGAAAATTGCCATATCCAGCCCTTAAGATAGGTGACCTTAAAGCTTTTTTTACCTGTTCTGCTCGACGGATGTGTTGACAAAATTTCAGACCCCGAGGCATCTATGACTGCCCCTGTTTTGTGACCCAGCGCTGGTCAGACAAGAAGAGAGATTTAACTTATCGCGGAGAGCAGACGTCTTTTTTGGTCTCTCCATCTTTTGTCTATGTACTAAATGAAGTGGCGAATCAAACCCAGAATTTCCGCTCGACAGTTGATGCGCAACAACCTTCGTATAACAGTAAGTCTGGAATTGTAGTTCATCCTTCATCAAAATACTTTATCTTCCACTGTATTTCCGTTTCCTTGTTTCCTTCTCCAGCCACCATTTACGGTATATGCTTTTACGAAGTCTAGATTAAGCCAAGTTATTATATTGTTAGCTTCATCCACTTTATTCCAGTAAAAGTAACTAGGACTTAGGGTAAGCAAGTCATTTTAATTCTCTATGCATTCTTTGTGTCTCGGATCCATTGTTTGGAAGAACTGTTGCGTTTTGTATTTAATACCATCTTAACAAGTAGAGATTTTTCTGCGTCCGCAGTTGGTGACGTTTATCATAAAGTCTTTATTCCTTGAATATTCTTTGTTAAGGTTAATTACCCTTAACTGGCGACCTTTGGTTAATATAACGACTGCCTTTGAGATTAATTCATGGTTTCAAGTGACAGGTTACGTGTGTCCTTGGCATGCAGGGCTGTGAAAAAATTACGTAAATCAAGTAATAAACTGATCAGCCAAGATGCACTCGTAACAATATATATATATATATATATATATATATATATATATATAATATATATATATATACATACATACATACATACATACATACATACATACATATACATACATATATATATATATATATATATATATATATATATATATATATATATATATATATATATATATATATATATATAATATATATATAAGTATATATATTTATACACACACACACACACACATATAAGTATATATATATTATATATATATATACATGTAATCACACACACACACACACACACACATATATATATATATATATATATATATATATATATATATATATATATATATATATATATATATATATATATATATGTATATATAAATATATATATATATATATATATATATATATATATATATATATATATATGTATGTATCTATATATATATATATATATATATATATATATGTATGTATATAATCACACACACAGAGATGTATGTATATATATATATATATATATATATATATATATATATATATATATATATATATATATATATATATATATATATATATAAACTAGCTGACCAACCTGGCGCTGCCTGGGAAAACTCTGAAGGACTCAGAAAAATGTTCCTGCACCTCCTCATACTGACTGTCCAATTTACCCATGAATTACTGTGCTGACTGTCCCTTTTAGCCAAACATTACTGTTCTGACTGTCCCATTTATCCAGTTATTACTGTGGTGACTGTCCCTTTTATCCAGACATTACTGTGATGACTGTCCCATCTATCCATGTATGACTGTGCTGACTGTCCCATTCATCCAGGTGTTATTGTGCTGACTGTCCCTTTTCTTCAGACGTTACTGTGGTGACTGTCCATTTCATCCAGACATTTCTGTGGTGACTGCCTCCCAGGTATTACTGTGGTTACTGTCGAATTTATCCAAACATTACCGTTCTGTCTGTCCCTTTTATGCAGCTATTACTGTTCTGACTGACCCTCTTAGCCAGGTATTACTGTGGTGACTGTCCATTTTATCCATACATTACTATAGTGACTGTTCCATTTATTCAGGTATCACTGTGCTGACTGTCTCTTTTATCCAGATGGTATTACTGTGGTGACTGTTCCATTTATCAAGGTATTATTGTACTGTCTGCTCCTATTATCCAAGGATTACTGTACTGACTGTCCCTTTTATCCAGGTATTACTGCAGTGGAAGTCTAAACCATGATACAGAATTATTAATCACAGGAAAGAAAACTATTCTCAATAATATGTTTCTATGGTATCGAGTATATGAAATGAGGTATGATAAACATGAAGAGTTTATTTACAAATGAAATGAGGTATGATAAACCATAGTTTATTTACCCCATAAGTTAGAAAGGGAAGGGGGATGGGGGAAGGGGGTATGGGTTTGAAACCTACCCTATCATCTAAGTTGGGTCAAATGATGGCAGCGTGCCGAAGTTTGTCTAGATCAGTCAAGCAGCTCAGATTTCTACAGCGCACTAACATACAAACATTCATTTATATACATATACATATCTATACTTCTTCGTTTTTAACGTGCATTTTTCCCATTATTATATGGGGTGGCGATGCCTTCTTTGAAGGACTTTGATTTGGCCGAGCCTCGATCGGCTGCCCTGTTTCGCTTAGACCCCCGGTAGCAAATGTGTACATGTTACCAAATCCCCAGCTCCCTTTCTCCCAGCAGCGAGGAGAACTGGGCGAGTAGGTTGACAGTTCGAGACATGAGGTGTCTGTTATGTTTTAGAAGGTGTTGGAGTGGCTTTGTTTATGTGTGTAGTAGTCTGTAACACCCATTTGCTTTCAGCAAACCTATCGTTGATTACATACGTAATCCCGGGTGTCTACACGGATAGCAAAGTGCCCGCCTCTCTGACCGGTCGGCTGCGGGGATTGAACCTTCGCCATAGACTTCTATGAAGTCTGAGGTTGCTGCTTCTACCAACCGAGCCATCGAGGCTCCATACATATCCATGTATACATGAGCATATATACATTTTCACTTTTGTAGGAGGTTGCCCTATGAATATAAAGCTGTTTCTCATCAGGTCCTAACAGATGAGATTGCAGCAATTGATTTTCAACAGCCGGCGGTGGCCATTCTAACTGGGTCGACTGCCTGTTGCAGGACGGCCTGTACAACAGAATTTTCAAATGCGAGTTCAGTGTTTTATGACTAAGCCACGCCAGCCCCTCATATACAAACATTTGCAAATTTAAATCTAAAAGGAGAATGTTACAAGGACAAGGGCTCCAATACAGAAATCGATCCAGTACGGAAAAAAGAAATACAAAAGCAAAGAATAAATAAGCAATACACAAGAACTGACAGGGAACAGAAATTAAGTATAATTAAACTATGAAATGAGACGCACTTGGTCCTTCGCAGTAACTTCTAAAGTTCAAACTTTTCCATAATTTGATCATAAACCAATAGAATTACAAGAAAACTGTGGCATTTATCCTCGCAACAAATAAGGTCAGATGATAGAATTAACTGCTTACTGCTCTTGGATGGCATAATTTAGGAAGTCTTGACTTCAAAGTGTGATCAGAGTTAGTGGTGGTCAAATGCTGATCTCATAATTTTGATGCCAGTCATTTGCAGATCAGCCTGAGAACAATAGTAAAGAAATGAGAGAACAAACGAACAGAATAATTTTCCCAGGAAAGCAAGATCTCTAAAAATCTTGCAAGACTTCCTTAATGTGTCAGATCATATATATTTCTCCATTATACGCACCATGTTCTACCTTTAGCAATATATTTTTTTAAGATAATCAGTAACTGCTGATTTACAATGCACAACGGTATAGATGCGTGCAAAGAATCCATTGTCTTTATAAGTGACCAACTTGTTTCCTGCGCCAATTCACATGTCACGCACGTATAATATAGATTAAATTTCCTTGGTCACTAGTAGTGCCGATTAACAACAACTTTTTTAATGGATTAGCCAGAAATATCAAAATAACACTAAAAAAAAAACACCACACACACACACACACACACATATATATATATATATATATATATATATATATATATATATATATATATATATATATATATATATATATATATATACAGTATATATATACTGTATATAAAATATCTATACACCGTAACCATAGATACAAATTCTACCCATCCTGTTTTATTCCTCTAATCGCTGGGTCAATCATTCATTCCCGTTTCCCATTACTAAGTAACACTTAAATGGAGTTAGCCGAAGACCTCTCACTGAGAGCTGAGTGACACTTTAAGGTCCTGAAATTAATCAAAGTCGGCAAGAGCTGTTGGTTCCTGGCAACGTTAACTAGGTGTACAGACGAGGTGTCTTAGTTTATTTGAATATCTGAGTATCTAACATGTTATTCTCACTTGGTTCGTTAAATCGAGTTCCTGGGGGCAATTCATTACCGTCCTGTACTTGATTTAGTTTCTAATTGTCTCCTAAAAGTTTGATTAAAATATGACATCCAGGGCTGGTTTTTTGGGCCGCTTTGCCAGTTTATTGTTTCACTTTAAACTGAAACGAGCTCGAAAGAAAATGGAATTCACAAAACCGGACATGCCATCTGCAAGAATGCCCCAAGCATCCCAGTAACTGAGCTGAAGATAACATTAGTAAGCAAGCTACCCTTCGTTGCCTCACTAACACCTCTCAAAAGTACCCGGAATCGACGCTGAGAGAGATCCTACTTTTGATATTCCACTGAAATCATATCTTTCACCCGTATATAAGCTCCCAAAGCAGCCGCAAGGAATCATAGCCCAAAATAGAAAAAAAAAGTCCATCTTGGAAAAAAAAAAAAAGTTTCCTTCCAAAAACAATCCCGGTGCAAATCGGAATTTTCGTCGGATACAACACAAAAACACGGTCGAAGGCAAATCGAAGATATGGCTACGATTCCGAGCTTCCGAAATCGTTATACAGGTCGAGGCGAATGAAAACAAGCGTGAGGTGATATATCACAAGGAGCAGTTTACCTCACGAGCACAGCAAACGCAAACAAATGTATAACTCTCAGCCAATGGATTTCGCCCTCTCCTCCCTCCGGGATGGATGCTGTCTGTCTGTTCAGGATCTGCTAAGACTGGGAGAGCAAAGGGTCGAAAATTTTGAATCTTGATGATGATCTTTGTATTTGGTATCTAATTTCATTATTTATGTCGAATTTATACGTATGCAAAGACAGATATACGTACGCAAAGAAGAGAATTCTCTTCCTCCTTTTGTTTGTACTGATTCTTACAACCCTGTCTCCTATAAAAGGCAATTTGCCTTTCGTGATAAAGCTGCACCGTTCTTCCTTCCCTTTCCTTTTTCTTGTTTTCTACAGGTCTGGGCCAGAAAAGGGCGCAAGTTTTCCCGTCTCATTGGACTCTGGACTTTAAAAAAAGATTTAAACAACGACTTTATAATCAATCTGATACAAAATCAAATACATACGGGGAAAAACACGAGAGAGAGAGAGAGAGAAGGGGTGGAGGGGGTATTAAAAATAATATGAAGCAAGAGATAACTTCTCGTGTCCACTATAAATATCTTGCAAATGAAAAATGAGAATTCAAATGCTTGTTTTCAAAGGAGAATCCTAACTGAATTCTCGCTCAGCATTCACTTGGAAGCAATAGGCAAAGCCAGAAGCTGAGAACCCATGTATATTTTATACTGGGAGAGAAATATTTGAAAATCAATAGAGAACCTTTTAGCTTCTCTCACTTTCATGTGACTTGCCAAGCCGATTTCGAAAAGGAATACAGAAGAAAACACTGGAGAACATACATTGCAATGAATTGTAAAAATTTATTGAAATCAAATATAAAACAATATATAAAATTAAATATAAAAATTCATTTTCCAATAAAGTTTATACGTTCAGGCTGGTCCCAAACATTAATAAAAGAGGTGTTGAGCGTCGGGTTAACACCCTAGCCTTGCAAAATGCCAAGGAATACAGAAACGGGCGATTTTACACAAGCAAGCAATCGATCATGACGATCGATCAAGTACAGTTTTAGTAAGAAGAGCAATCACAGCCAATCATCAATAATAATGCGATGACTGAGGATACAATATAAGCCAATGGTGATCTTAATAACCGGCCACTGATAAGTGTTCCAATAACTGTAAACCATATTGCTGAGGAAGACATGAAGTGCGACTGACGGTGGGAATGATTATTCTTGGTAATGCAGACAGCATAAATTTCCTAAGCTGATTATGGCGCTCTGACTATTGTAATACTTAATCTAATTAGCTATCGTTTCTACTATAAAATATCATGAATGTCAACGAAATATCAAACCCACAGTCAGAAATGTTATTAACAGGCAAAACACCAGTGTTTGAGAGTGGAAAAAAGGCAAGAATAAATGAGAGCGTAGGTAAGGTTTTGAGGGTAAATGGAAATGCATGAATGAAAGTTTCCATCTTCATCTTCGTTATCATGATCTTCACCATGGACGTTGGTGAAAAACAATTATAATAAGCAGTGGAACATTCAGATAAAGGCTGTTCGTGTAGGTGAAATCATGTTTAATTTTCAACTGAGTTTATTATCATTACCTTATTCAGTAATGGAGATCTACAGTTTCCAGCCGAGTTAATCCGACAAACCATCTCTTTAATTAGATTTTCTTCTCAACATTTTCTCTCAACGAGAGCGGAAACAATTGTTAGCCCTCAAGAAGTGTTCCCTGGCAATACTCTTAGACAACTGCCAGACAATCGAACCGGTCGTCTGCAAACTGCTGAAAATTCAACGAGTCCATAACGTCATGAATCAGGAATAGAGAAAATGGATTTCAATTTATGGCTGTGCACAGAAACGATGATAATGTGTTATTTACTACTTTCAGAATCACCTGACTCGCTACTTCACCGGAATTTACCCACAGCTAGTCATTTGCTTAAAAATAATTTTCACTGGTACTCCTTTGTCGTTCCTTAATATATTTTCTTTTCATATAATCGCATTTTTATCTATGAATGTTGGCTTTGGGCGTGTTCCTTGAAAATGGATATTCATTATTAATAATTAATAATAATAATAATAATAATAATAATAATAATAATAATAATAATAATAATAAACGTCATTAAAAAAGAATAAATGCCTGGATGCCATTGAATTTATATTGCAATTTCTCGATTTCCCGCATGAGTTTCTTTGTAGCAGAAGGTGAATTATATACCAGCCGTCCAAAGTTCATTTATTCCTTGACGTTTTGGTATTTCTTGCTACCATTTGCAAGAGGCAAATGAAGCCAGGAACTATGGTGCTGTTTTAGATTACGACAGCAGTTTGCAAGCACAGGCTCTTGCTTGTGGAGCAGTCAGTATTAAATGAACTTATCTGTACACAGAAAAAATTGGTGATTAAAAGGAAAAGGAAATCTTATGGTACTCATCTGTAGGAAGAAAAGATCAACAGCAAGAAGTCCCAGTTTAGTTGTAGAGAGCCAGGAAAAAAAGGGAAAAGAACCGCAGATTGAGAGAGAGTTTAGACATCTAAGGAGAAAGCTCCGAAGATTTCACTTACTCAGGTACAAGTTAAAAACGAAGACTGAGAATCAAAGGAACAACTGTTATTCAAAATGAACAGCAGCTGCTTTAGGGCAGGATTTCTGGGTGACGTGGGGTTTGATGCACTCAAGTAGTGTTTCCCTGTTGACAGCCTTTCTTCTTAGTTTCTCAAAGGGCCATATGATGTCTTCAATTGTAACTGTTAAATAATTGTTACTGCCTTTAGTGGCAACCTCTCAGCCAACACTGGCTGGACTGCTGGAGGAGGAAGGAGAAAGGTGTGAAGAATGGGTAAGGGATGGGTGAGGGGGCAGGTTTTGGAGGTGGAAGGAGGTCTGAGTGGATGGAAATGAAGGGAAAGGTGTAGGCATAATTACTCTCGTGGGTGTGGGGTTTTATTCGCCTTTTTCCTGGTTTCTGCTACTGCTTCCTTGGTCTGGGTGGTGGGGAATGCTGTCAACAAGCTAAAGGAAGGTGCTGGGTTCCATCTTCATTGTCTTGGGTCACTATTTTGACTTTGTATCTGGTCATAAAGATCTTTAAGTTAGAGCAGTGCCCATCATCTTAGCCACTGTTGAGTCTGGCATTGTAAAGCTTGTTCCAGGCATGGTGGTAAAGGGAACAGCTGTGGCACTTGCTTTCTACTGCTTCCCCCATCTTGCTTTGTTGTATGTGGTTTGCTGTACATTCCACATCTCTCCCTTGCTGTACAGCATTTGTTTTGGTGGCCAAATTTCTGGCATATGAAGCATCTCAAATGCTCTGGTGTGAAAGCCTCAGTCTGGAAAGATCCCCATACACCAAGGGATACTTGGGTGGGTATGTCTGAAGTGGGAATGATCTTCTTTGTGGAGTTTTCAGACTCTCTGATGTCTCTTTGGGCTCCCAAGACATTCTGCAGAATTAGAATAGGATCCAAGGGCTGGGAAGTTGGGAACTTGAACATAACTGTTTTCCTAACACACTCTGATGGATCCAACAGCAGAAATCAGTGTGTTTTTTGAAGAAAGTGGCAGCATCTTAAGTTTTGATGTTAAAATCATGTCAGCATTCAGGTTCAGTTTGAGTGATATCTTCAACCATGGACTGTTGCCTACCAATTCTGCCACCACTGAACAAGCAGTCATCTATCGTTTTCCAGTCATTCAATATTTAGGGAGATGTAGCAAGAGATCAGTCACTGGAGAAGTGTTTGAGAGTGGGGGCCTTCTTCCTTCTGTTTTGGAATTCTCCTCTTACCCTTCTTTGGTTTTCTTACAGTCATCCATTCCTCAGTGTCAGGCTCCAATTTGGCTACAGGATCACATGATGGCACAGGATCTTCTATTGGTAATCTCAGGAGAGTGAACTTTCAAACAGACTTTTTTACAGCAAAACAATTGCTAAAAGCAGGATCAGAGGAGAAAATTCTTTGGATCTTCTGTCACCTGTACCCAAAAACCTCTGAAGGAGTGGTAATCATCATCCATCCTCAGGAATAATTCCTTTGGCTTGGTGGAGATACTGTCACTGAGAGAGCTAAGTCACAACACACAACAAAATCAGCATGTCATATTAATACCTACAAGTGGGCTTAGAGCTTTAAGTAGATTTTTGACTGGTTGAAGAGACCAGGGAGCTCTTCCTACTGGCTGAGAGGGGGATCATTCATCCAGGAGAGCCTGGTAGAGAACCAAAGGTGCTGATTGGTTGATGCCAGGTCCTGAGAGTTCTGCTTGTAGGGCACACTGCTCAAAGTAGCAGGCAGCTGCTGTTCTCCTGATGGTGGTTGGGAGAAGTAGGTTCTCTTACATTAAGTTCCTTAACAATTTCCGTCGGAGGGTGGCAAGGTCTCCTTATATTGGATGTGGCGACAGTCAATGTTACCAAACAGGATCTTTGTTTTCCTCACAATCCTTTTTTCAACTTTTTTCTCTGCATTAGCGGAGTTACATGGGTGATGATGTTCTCAGCACTGCCTCGTCTTTCTTATATTCAGGTTCATGTAGCCGTTGTAGAACAACTTAGTGGTCCTTTCATTCTCAAGAGAGCATGTTTCACCTGTCATTACCACTCATCAACATTATTTCTTATTACTCTGGCAACCCAATGGTAAGAGGACCTGTTTATCCTCCACAATTTAGGTGACGTGTTCTAGCTCACTGGAAGTTTTTATTATAAGATGAACAGTGTGAGAGGGCACGGTGAACATTTGCATTTATGACTAAGGATTCTAATTTTTCTGGGCATTTACTACTACCAACTGGAAGCTTTGGGAAGTGTTGGCAAAACAGATGTCCAAAATGGGAATGGGCAGGGAAAAGTTGGCATATCAAACTTCAACAACTGGTCTTGGGATCCTGCTGAAGACACACTGCTTGACAACTCCAATGTAAAAGTTGGTGAACAACAAGGGGAGAACCCATGGCTGCTCCATCGATCTGCATCCACATTTACCCTCACTGATCAATAAAAGGGGCCTCCTTAGTACAGATTTCAAGCAGGCAATGGAAGGATGCCTCCAGAATGTTCAGTGTATGGGTAGACTCGCCTCTATGGGGCTCCTCAAGGATCGATCATCTGCCTTGTTTCATCTATGGGCATACTGATGAAGAGACTCTCTGCATCCAATGATGCTACAATACTCTGGATGGCACAGTGTGTAGCCTTTTGAGAAACTCTTCAGCTGAAGCAATGCAGAGTTCACTGGGGACAAAGAAGACAAAATCTTGTTAAATCTTGGCCAGTTGACAAGCCGAAGTCAGGAATTGGCTGTTTATGGAGATGAGAAGGTTGTTAGATTTGTAGTTTTTTTACATTTCCATAGATGTAGCCCACATTTTAATTTCCCATCATCTTCAGTAGGTTCACAGCATCAATGGCAGCATTAAGTGTCACTATTATGTGATTGGCCTATCTCCTAATGTTGTTGACAGGGTTAATCATGATGCGGCAAAGTTTGGAGGGATCTCCAAGTATGTTGTCAAATTTCTGAAGGTACTCCTCTTGGTGAATCAAGACAAAGGTGTCTTGCCTGCCCCACAGGTTACAATTTCCTCCCTCTTATCAAGTTGTCTGGCGACATCCTTCATTTCTCTTGTCATCAAGAGGCTGTGGTAGCCCTCGCTCTGTCAGAGCCTCCAACGGGAGGAGAGGCTGAAGCTCTCTTCATTGGTGCTAATGAGGCTGCAGTCTTCCAGAAAGAAGATGGAAACAAGGAGGACCTTAATTTCAACACACTTAGCTTGGGCTTAGGCCTCTCCAAGATGTAGCAATTCAACCCCATCTGGCAAAGGGCATGCTCGGTGTTAAAGTGCTGCAGATCTGTAAAGTTGGTACAAGTGGTGTCCCTTCTGGTAAGGATCTATAGATACCCACCAATGCAAAGCACAGGCTTTTTGGGTACCATATGTCAGTGGCATGTGTAGTCTCTATCCCAGGAAAATTAAGGGTGAGAGCAATGCCATTCTTATTAGAATGTTACCCAAAGGTATCTTATTGTCCTTACATTTCTTAATGGCCAAATGCTGGTGAATGAATTAGCAGCAAAACTGCTGCATATCCCTCAACAGCACCCACACAGCAATTCAGGAAATCCACATGAGAAAGGCCCACCATTCCAGCTTCACACGAAATAACTGGAAAGGCCCTTGACCCAAGATACCTACGGCTGCTAGAAGTGCTCTTGATCCAGGAGGAGAAGCCCATACCAAATACCACTCAAGAGGTGTTGTTCCTCCTGCCTACCAGCATTAGGTAGCCTATTGCACATAGACCTGCGCCAGACTCCACGTGAAGCGACATTGCCAGCCAGGAAATGCAGGATTCTGTGAGCCACCAGGGTGGCCAATCAGAATATTCACCTGGTAACACCAGATAGTGACATCACATTCCAGCCCCACTGCTCAGCAAGGCCGAAGCAGCGAGACCCTCTAACTTAGGTTTTTGGCTTGTGAGGAAATCTCGCCAGCCAATCAACAGTGTGCATTCCTCCTCACCCAATCAGTAGCCAGCATACATTCGACCCCCTCCTGACCTTCTCGTATATAAAGAGCAGGAACCACGAATGACACTCTACTTCTGTCTTTCGGCGTGTTCATACTCAGTGGAGGCAGAGTGAAATGTCACCTAGAATCAACACTAACAAAGATTTTCAACAGAAGGACAACCCTATGTAGGACTGACACCAGATTTCAGTAACTATTGCCATTGTTTTGCAACTGCTTTCCTCTCCAAGAATGACAAACACCGGCGAGTTACTGGCAGAATGCAGTAACCCTGAAAAACCAGATATTAGAAAAGTAGAGAAAAACTATATAAATTGAATGCAGCAGATGCAGCTATAACATTCAATACTCATGTCGGAAAGAGGGTCTGCTATCTAAATAATAATAATAATAATAATAATAATAATAATAATAATAATAATAATAATAATTGGTGCCATTCTGGCTGGAACACAATGGAAATTTTATCAAACCCAGTACTGGTAACAGACACTTCGTCAAATCGCCTGCAGATTTTAATATAAACTTTCTCTCTCTCTCTCTCTCTCTCTCTCTCTCTCTCTCTCTCTCTCTCTCTCTCTCTCTCTCTCTCTCTCTCTCTCTATTACTTTCCCTGCGCAAAGTGAAAAAAGGAAATATAATTCTGGAGACGAAAAATGCCAGCTTTCCAACTGCAGCCAGGATAGGAAAGTGAACAGTATTGCAAATTGAAACTTTTTTTCTCATGATTCACTTAAAGCATGTTTCATTAAGAAAACAATTGAAATACGATTATTTGAGATGCAGTTCCTTTTCACTTTTCTTTCTGTATTATAACTTCTCAGAATAGCAAATTTTCGAGAAGATAACTAATAAACCTTGCACGTGCTGGACTGATACACAAAATAGTTGGCATTTAAAAAGAGGAAGGGCCCCATGACTATATTCTCTTGTAGTACGGTCATCTCTGACAAGAGAAACCCAATAAATAAAATCTATTACCACTTTGTGGAATCAATTAAGCACTTCTCTGAGGACAGGTTCGAAACTAGAGGACTGATAAATAATTTCTTCGTATTTTAATGTTAGCTACCTCGCACTCTTCCTTTATGTATATGTAATGCAGTAATGATGCGCAATTCTCTTTCTGAAACAAAGTTCAACCGAAGTGTAGCAATATTCATTCCAACTAGTAGAAAAGGAACTCTGCTTTAACAGGTTGAGTCCTGCTTATGGTTTATATGATTTCAACTTGAAATTCTCTTGAATTTTGTCTGGGATAATATTTTGCTCCCGCTGTTATTACCGGTCTTGTACTATCATGTATTACTTTAGAAATATTCATTTTAAACTTGCCTCCTTGGGAGAGAGAGAGAGAGAGAGAGAGAGAGAGAGAGAGAGAGAGAGAGAGAGAGAGAGAGAGAGAGAGAATTACCCCTTCCAGTGTCTAAGGAGATGAAAAGGACCGTACACCACAGGGAATTTATAAACCAATATAAAACTTTTAAAATAAATAAACATGACTCGAAATTTTTCCCTGAATATGTAATGCGATAGTAGGCCAACTAGAATATATTAGAGTGAAAAGCTTCCACGAAACGAGACCGACGAAGTTATAATGGCAGAAAGCGCGGCCACAGAAGGGTTATGGTGTTACAAAGCATTTCAGCCTGGGACATGTCGTGTACTGATATACCACAGAAAAGAATAGGGAACGCAGAATTTTGAGAAAGGGGAGACACTGATTAAATGTCCCCATAAGGACGTGTTAATTTGTATATCATGAAGAACTAATTTCAAAATAATTCACAAAATATCCTGCAAAAAATAATTATTTACTAACAAAATGCACAAAGAATGTTGTCAGTACAATTGCATAAAGAATATATTTTGCTATAGAATGGGATAAAATGGTAGATTAGAAGGAAGAACCTGTTCAGTACAGTATATATATATATATATATATATATATATATATATATATATATATATATATATATATATATATATATATATATATATATATATATATCACACATTACCACAGGTGAAAAATAAGAGACGGGTGGAGGTCCTGACTGGTTTCGATTTTATTTCCAAGTCTTTGACGAAGGACTGATACAGAGTATTAGAAGTCACAAATATATATACTACAGGAACAGTACTGACGAACAAACACAACCGTTAGAGACTACATACCCACCCACAGGCCGGTGTCAAGGTAGGAGTGCCCTTCAAAACTCATTTGGCTAAAAATCACCATATACTCTCAGGGGACAATACTGATAAACATACCGACCATAGGCGACATCAGATCCACACCTGACAGGTGTCAGGGAGGCGGGGTTTGGAAAACTCATTAGCACTGCTGCCCCCGTACTGTGTTTACAATAATAATAATCTTATTTCCATACATTTCTACTACCTACCTTAAAATTTCAACAATATACAAATTTCTTTTGATATTAAAGGATCAAATTTATACATCCCTTGACTTATATTCATATTATGGCAGTAACTTTCTTTTATAAAGCTAAATTCAAGGATATTCCTTTTCAGTGCATTATTAGAATATACAATCCTTTTTGCCCCTTCATAATTAATAGCATGATTGTTCTCACTAACATGTACAAAAATACCACTGTTCCCCTGTGCATCTCTCACACATTTTTTGTGCTATTCTGTTCTCTTTTCCAATGCTTTGCCCGTTTGGCCAATATAAAAGTTGTCACATGACTTACATGAATTTTATATACACACCCCTTAGTATTGTCGGGGGAGTTCTTGATAAGTACATGTTTCATAGTTTTATTGTTCTTAAATACGACATTACGCCAAAATTCTTAAGAACGTGGGGGATATCTTTCATATAATTTTTATAAGACAGTACGTGCAAATTTTTTGTGTTGGAAGGTATACATACATATACATATACATACATACATACATACATACATACATACATACATACACACACACACACACACATATTTTCCGACATAGTATATATATATAGGTTATATATATATATATATATATATATATATACCTACTAACTAAAAAAAAATATATATTTTTCGAGAAGGGAAGTGATTTCTTGGAATTTATAGCAAAAGGTAGTTGTTGACGATTTCCCCTATGATTCCTTTTTTCTACAATCTTCTACAATCTTCTCATTAAAAATTATTTCCTGTAATCTCAGATAACATGGAAAATGAATATTTTCCGACATACAGTAAGTAGCTGGGTAGAATGGTTAATTTCAGCCACAGGGACACTGGCAGGTTAGCTACGGACATATATGTTTAGACAAACTCATTATTTTAGAACCATGGTCCTGGACGGGATGACTACTTTGAACATTTGAAAACAGACGCACTAGGCTGTTTCCCTTTTAGAAAACATGATTCCTTGAAGATTGTAGAAACAAAGATACAGGGGATTCTAGCATCGTCCAGTAAATGAGAAGACTGTAGAAAAAGGGAATCACAGGGAAATCAGAACAACTACCTTTTGCTAGAAATTCCGAGAAATCATTTCCCTTTTCGAAATTAGAGGTGAAGCCTCGGAGAGTACCCATTCACTGCATAAAATTCGTAGAGAATAAAAAAGAATGAAATTAATATAACAAATGACTTCATACATGCTATGCAAACATTAGTTTGATGAGTCTTTGAACACCGTATTCATCATTCCAGAGTGAATATAATCTATTCATAGAGCACGGAAATTACCACGGCATTCTTATACCACCAGAGTACTTGGATACTTAGATGCCAACAGTTTATGAGACTTAAAGAAAGCACGAGTTATGCATGTGTAACTCGTAGGAAAATTTCCTTTTAAAGAAAACATTTTTTTTTATTTATACTACAAAGGAAATGAAGCATTTATAAGCCATAACGGTATTTTCTATTTTCTAACCTATGCATCTCATAGAAAAATTGCTTTCTGAGAGAGGAAGCTATAAAGTTTAAAATTATATTTTGCTTAATTTGACGTCAATGTAAAAATCGAAGAATGCACCTTACCCATAAAATTCGATTTTTCTGTTTTCTAGAAATAGTTTTCAGAAGATAAATTACAAAATGATCAAGAAATATTGCATCTCTCTTTCTCTCTCTCTCTCTCTCTCTCTCTCTCTCTCTCTCTCTCTCTCTCTAAGGTTTCATCTTTCATAGACATCATCTCCTCACATGCAAGCTCCCCTACTAAATCAGACACTGACGATTAACTGAGTCTGGATAAGTCAAAAAGAAGCCCATCAAGAAAAAAGACCATGACCATAATAATATCTCTCTCTCTCTCTCTCTCTCTCTCTCTCTCTCTCTCTCTCTCTCTCTCTCTCTCTCTCTCTCTCTCTCCACGCCGTTCTATCATAAAAAAAAAACGTCCAGGGCCATTTGTTTGGTCTTGTAACAGATGAAATGTAAACAAAGTGGGTCTCGTAGATGTCATTTCTTCAACTGTTTGCTCCGACTAATTGTATTTGTCAAGGGTCCTACCGCTGGCGACTTCATTTTTTGGGACTACCGTTTTACTTTCCCGCATCTTTCCTTAGTGCACCTTTCTTAGCAGACAAATACATGTACGGACATACTTGCCATATTCTGAATCAAATAAGTCTTGTACTAGCCAGCACAACAAACTAAATATGAACCGGGCATGATACAAACTTGTGTATGTGTGTGCGTGTGTGTGTGTGTGTGTGTGTGTGTGTGTGTGTGTATATATATATATATATATATATATATATATATAATATATATAATTTTATTAGGACCTCATTCAAACTGGATTATCTAATGGAGTTTTTAGATACCATCCAGTTTGAATAAAGGTCCTTTTAGATAATTCTACTAATGCACAGAAAAATTGTGTATGTGATAGATTAAAATATATATATATATATATATATATATATATATATATATATATATATATATATATATATATATATATATATATATATTATATATGGATATATATAAATATATTTATATATATAATATATACATAATATATATATACACGTGTATGTGCATATATGTGTGAATGTTTGTGCATAATTATGTAATTTTATTAACCAAAACACCCTCTTATCTTCTCGACTTCTTCACACATTTGCTAAAATATGAGATAATTCTGATGTCCGTTGCAGACTTCTCGTGGTCAGATCGGCAAGACCTCGTTTGATACTCTATGTTCGAATCCTGCTACGGGCATCAGAATCGCTGAATAGTCTTGCATTTGGATCTAAAGATTTGTAGAGACAACCGTATCCATAAAGTGTGAAGAACTCGAGAAATTAAGAGGGAATTACATACGTATCTGGTTATAAGAACGTTATGCTTCAGGTTATGTTTTTAACCCCTTCTGAAAGAACAATGATTTTGGTTTTACACAGGATCACTGCTCTTAAACGAGTTTGAGTTTCTTAACCTCGGGCAATTATGGGATATGGTGATCATTAGATCTGGGTTCATCTAGGAGGAAAAGGAGTGTTAATTCTTTGTAAAATACTATCCGAAAAGATATGGTCGATCTTAACTGGCTCCATAAAGTATGGAAAAATGTCACACCGGACATTAATCCTGGCATTTTAACATTTACATTTCTAAAAAATATTCAAGAAGACTGATAATGAATAGCAGAAATTTACAATATATATACCTGAATGACAGAACAAACGAACATACATACGGCATAAAAATGGAGCAGCAGTAAACTCAGGCGTCTGAGGTCAGAGCTCCATTTACAAAACTTATTTATGTACGCGGGTGGTTCGTTTTTGCTGTGGGCCTAGGTACGCCACTTTCCTCAAAATCTATGCTGTTCACTTATTTCTTGTCAATAAACGGATCAAGTTTATACATTCTTTGGCTATTATTCATAGTTATCCAAAAGCTATCTTTTGTACAACTGGGTTCTATAATATTTCTCTCCGGTTTATTGAAATAAACTATCGTATAGGCCCCTGACCAGCTGATGGCATAATTGTTCTTACTAACTTGGACAAAAACTGTGCTGTTCATCTGCGCATACCTTTGACATGTTTTAATGCTGTTTTCTACTCCCTTTTCAAATGATTTTCCAGTTTGACCAATATAAGAATGTTACACGACCTAATTATCAGAGAATTTAATATACACATCCTTTGGCATCACTGGAAGAGTTCTCTATAAGTGTTTGGTTTTATGATTAGTCTTAAATACTGCATTAACTGCAAAGTTCGTAGGAAGATGGGAAATGTTTTTGAAACCATTACTGTATAGTAGTAAGAGCAGGTTGTTTGTGTGCTCAGTCTCTCTATGGTTATCTTAAAAATGTTTTTACCCACTCTTCATAAATTGTCTAATACAGAAACAGGATATTTTAATTTCTTGCCTGTATTCTTGATTATATGAATTTGATCATTAACATACTCAGGGATGCATATACGTATGTCTCTTAAAAATAGGATTGAGAAAATTGATTACTTTACTTTCTTCAGTCTTTTAAGATACTGAACAACCATGGAGACCTGACACACCCTTGTATAAGAACCACTTTTACGCCGTACCAGTCATTCTACCATCTACATATTCAAGTACCTTCATAGTAACTTTTATTTTATTAAAACTTGCCTTCCATGCTCTACATTCTGAAAACACTCCACAATGCTTCTCTAAAATATTCTGTCAAAAGTTTTCCTTAGGTCTTTGTCTGGCACGTGCTGTTTTTTCTTTTACTTTCGAATCGAATATTTCAGAATATTTTGTAGCACACACTCTATCTAAATCCACACAACCAGTCCTTGTGTATTCTGCTTTACATTCTGAATCAAAATCCTACATAAAATTTGACTATATAGGGCATAAAATTCTTTTAGTCTCCTCTGTCATATTACCTTCATACTTACCACATTCATTCCACAGCCTTACCTTCATCCGGACAATGTTTACGGTCAGTCACAGAAGCACAATATACATACATACATACATACATACATACATACATACATACATACATACATACATACATACATATATATATATATATATATATATATATATATATATATATATATATATATATATATATATATATATATATATATATGAAATTTCTTATCACACCGTGATTTATATACAATCATGAAGCTACAAATGTCGCTTAATATCAAATTCACGCTACCTCGGGAATATCCCCGATGGGGAATTATCACCGAAGGCGAATTTATAAGTGATAAATGAATTGGTACTGCCGGGTCGCGATCCCTCGTCACAGATACTTATCAGCGACTCCAGTCGACGGTCTACCCACAGAAGTCGAGGGATCGAGACCCGGCAGTACCAATCCAATTATCACTTATAAATTCCCATTCGGTGATAATTCCCCATTGGGGATATTCCCGAGGTAGCGTGAATTTGACAATTCATGACTATACATAATATATATATATATATATATATATATATATATATATATATATATATATATATATATATATATATATATATATATATATATATATATATTATATATATATATATATATATATATATATATATTTATATATATATATATATATATATATATATAATATATATATATATATATATATATATATATATATATATATATATATATATATATATATATATATATATATATATATATATATATATATACATAATCTCTTCAAAAGTTACCTAGAAACTATAAATTCACCGCATGATGGACATATCAAAATGTGAGATGGAGAATATTCATTAACATTAATATGAATTCGATTTAAAAGCAAAACTGACAACTCTCAAGTAATGGGCAAAAACATACAGACCTACTAACGGACTCAACTTCCCAGATTAGAGATCTTACAAGACCAAAGTAGAAAAAGACAGAAACAAGAAAAAGGGGAGAGAAAAACTGAGTAACAAGGGAGACGTCTTGAGTTTTAAAAGCTGCTGTAAATAGTGCAGTTAATGGGCTAATTGAAAAGTCTGGAGGCACGAAATTCCCTTGTAAAAACAATCCCGGGGAACGAAACTGATGCAAACAACCAAGTAATTAGACACATATGCGAGAAGAGAGAAGAGAGAGAGAGAGAGAGAGAGAGAGAGAGAGAGAGAGAGAGAGAGAGAGAGAGAGAGAGTAATAACTGACTGTAACCGGAATATTTTTACGTGTATCATTTAATTAACATAGCAATTAGTAGATGATGCGGATAAAAGAAAATGTGTGAGAATATTACGACGATGTAAAATATTTTTCATAACAGTAATAATATGTATTTTCTGTACTTCAAGAAAATATAGTACAATATAGAGCACAGCGCGTTCTGTGATAAGTGGGACCATTACTGCAAGAAGGAACGGGACTTAATTAAATTCATAATGAATTAATTTATATTAGAAGACTTCGAAACCGTACATGTTGGACGCTGTGACAGCTCTTTTCTTTTCTTATACAGTGGATTAAATCTTTCCTAATACTGAGAACCTTTAATTATTTCATTGGTTATTGGGAGTTTCTGGAAGATATATAACTCAATAAAGGAATATATCCAGAAACACGAGGAAAAAGACCCATTAAAAAAATCCAGCCCTACCAAGAATTAATCTAAGAAAAAGAAGAAGAATTTCTATGTAAAGATCTTGTTTCGGTCTGATCTTTATTTCCTTTCAAACAAACGGTTCGTATTTTCTATAGGAAAAGGTTGCTGAGCTTTCTGGGATGTTTTTATGCTAAAGTTTTAAAACAAGCATTGTCCCGATTAAATGCACTAACGACCATTGTACTTTTCACCAAACATAATCTAGTTAGTTTAAAACAAAAAATCACATTATGACTTCTCATTCAGATGATTTTTTTATCTATGAATGCAATATGTTGCAAATAAATTCTCCATTGACTAAGATGAATGAAATAACCATCCTTTCCACAGTAAATAAGATCGTTTCTTTTCCGCATCTGATAATTTTCAATTCTACAGATTCACATATTGCAAATAAAGTCGATAAAAGAATACCGTGGGAGGCAGAAGAGAGAAAACAAATGCACACACACACACCTGCATATATATATATATATATATATATATATATATATATATATATATATATATATATATATATATATATATATATATATATATATATATATATATATATATATATATATATATATATATATATATATATATATATATATATATATATATATATATATATATATATATATATATATATATATATATATATATATATATTACTAAAAGGACCTCGCTCAAACTGGGTGGTATCTAATGGAGTATTTATTGAGAAAAAGTTACAAGCTTTCTTGGACAAGCAGTCCACATCATCAAGTATCCGTACAGTTACCATCCAGTTTAAATGAGGTCCTTTCAGTAATTTTACTAATACACAGAACAATTGTGTATGTGATAAAGTTCAAAATATATATACATATATATATATATATATATATATATATATATATATATATATATATATATATATATATAGTGTATGTTCGTATACATATATATTCATATCCATACATACATACATACATACATACATATATATATATATATATATATATATATATATATATATATATTTATATATGTGTGTGTGTTTGTGTGTTTGTGTGTGTGTGTCCATTATATAGGCTGTCGCCCGTACAGCAGTTAAGAAACTTTGGTTTTTGGCATGATTACTTACTATGTTGGATGACCACTGAGGCCAGGTGGGGGGCTAACAACCTCACTCCAAAACTCATGTTGAAAAGTGTAAGGGTGGCACCCTTTAAGGCAACTCTTTCCGAGAGGAAAAGAACGCGTGTAATTTAAAATTGTGCCTCTACGTGTGTTTAATCAAATAGAAATAATAATAACAATCATCCTAATCAAAGAATGCCAAAATGTGTCCCCATAACCGCACTATTTGTTGATATATAGTCTACTAGTCGGGTTTTATAGTTTTATTGCCAAACTTCATGTATGACATCCTTTTGCTATTGGTCTTCACGTCTTACTTTTAAAAGACAGATAGCCCGCGTCTCTCTCGCTTTCACACGCACACAGTTATTTGATGTTCGTACACAAAAGTCTTATCTCGGTTTCATAGCTTTACCTCTAATTCCTGTTTCTTAGGAGGAGCAAAAAATAGCTCTGGATAAAAACCCAGAGAACTTTCCCGCAACACTGACCACCATTTCACAACCAGCCGGGCTGAGAGATCCCACCTTCTGTGAAGCGCGACAATGAATATGCATTTGTTTATATTAATGAAGCAAATATAACAGTCAATATCCCAGTGAAACGTGACTGCTCCTAATATGTGGAGTATAATGTATTTCCGACTGCCTTTGTCTACACGATGATCTTTCTTGGAGGCGCCTTTACACAGTGCATCACAGGGAATATTTTGGCATTCATTAACTTTGTTACTGGTAATTGTTTTATGGCAGGTGCG
>NC_089784.1:42641644-42644144 GCF_040412425.1 Macrobrachium rosenbergii
TTTGATGATTGGAGGGTGGATGATCAGCATACCAATCTGCAGCCCTTTAGCCTCAGTAGTTTTTAAGATCTGAGGGCAGACAGAAAAAGTGCGGACAGAAAAAGTGCGGACAGAAAAAAGTGCGGACAGGATAAATTGCGCACGGACAGATTCAGCAGACACAATAGTTTTCTTTTACAGAAAACTAAAAGGGGGAGGCTCTCTTTGGTGAATTAAACTTTACTTTTGCCGTTCCATTTCATCTAATTTCAAACACAACTCCTTCAAAATATTTGAATCTCTCTTAACAAACGCACTTTACAAAAATCGCTTATTAAAAACTATCATTATTCATTTAGCGGGGCACATTATTTGCAATGACTCATTCGCATTTCTCAGCGATACCACTAAGCCAGCGGAAGACGTGCACTAGAATAACACCTCAAGTTAAAACTCACAGAAGTGGCCCTTGTGGTATCCAAGATCGATAACTCAAAAATTGGTTTTTTATTTGGTCTCCTACACGAGGATGTCGACAAAGACTTGATCACATCGCACATTCCTCCTTTTCCGCCTCGTCCTGCTTTTTGGTCTGCATAAGAAAACACCGGTTCTTGTTACAGACACTGGCTGAAGAAGGACGGGTACAAACAGTCCTTTTTTTCTTGTCTTTTCTTGTCTATTAGTTTTGTTGAATGGATACCAGAGGTGTATGAGTGGGAGGAAGTGAGGTACCAGCTTATATTTGCGCTCAGGTATGTGCATGCACTTTGTCCCGTATATGTGCGTTTACACTCCATTTCTTAAACACTTTAGTACACGGTTATTCCTCGTCCTACTCTCATTTCCGTCTTCCGAATCCTCGCTAAGTATAAATCGTTAATACAGCGGAATGCAACATTACTGATATCATCTCTCTCTCTCTCTCTCTCTCTCTCTCTCTCTCTCTCTCTCTCTTTTTAATTCTGCTAGGCAGTTTTATACTTGACTTTAATACCCGACCTCAGAGTCAGATAAATCCATTATTAATCATCGATATATGATAATGACAAAACTCTACAATAACAGTAGTCTCCGCCTTCCTTTACCCATTCCATTTCTCTCTCTCTCTCTCTCTCTGTCATATTTCTTCGCGAATCTTCTTCCGCATCATTCTCGGTGTGTGAACGTCATTCGTATGCTTGTTTCCATTAGAGGTCTTCCCTTACGGGCAATATTTGTCATGTACTGTGGCGATTTTGAAGAATTTACTTTGACAACAGATGAGGAATTTTGCTTCCGCTGATGGGGAAAGCAAGCAAGCAGCCACAAAATCTGAACACTAATATCGGAGAGAGAGAGAGAGAGAGAGAGAGAGAGAGAGAGAGAGAGAGAGAGAGAGAGAGTCAGGTAAGAATCATGCCAAATTTAAAACTAAGAACGGAAATATCATTTATAATACGTCTCAACACCTCATTACAATACACAGCAAAATCCAATTTTCCACTGTATAACTGCACTGTTTTGATTAACGTTTTATGAATCTCAATTTTTCTCGATAAGCGGTAATCATGAAAATCAGAATAATGTAAATGAAGCGGGCAGATGCCTTTTCCATCCAATCCTGAGCAGCCCCATGTCTGCAGTTTGAATCTTCGACGATCTAAGTACACTTCAGGACGGCACATGTAAATAAACGAGGGTCTTGAGTCGGGAGCAAACAGAAGAATACTTTAAATTCTTGCAGTTGTTGCGAATTAGCCAGAAAGAAACAGTAAATCTTGCTGTACTTGAAAGTTACGGAATTACTTGTGGCGCTGCATCTCTCAGCATTAACATCGTCAAAGATTATGGAAAACCAGACATTCATCATACCCGCACCCACGCCGATGAGACACGTCAAACCCTTTGTTCTAACGCCATTTGTAGTATTGAAATTTTTGAAAGTCCAAGAATCGTCCAAGCTAAATGGTCGGTATATAAAACGCGCCATCCCCTGAGTCCTCTTTCAAGGGAGGAAAGAATCCTACAGGAGGAAGCTTCTGGTCCCAAGAACTGTACCAGAGAACTAGTTCACTATGTGTCGTCGCTCCGCCAATAGTCTTGGGGGTGCATGACCTACTCGCTCTAGGTCTAGAACTTCGCTGATGACTGAATCGTTGTCACCTGTTCTTTCCCCGGGCACAACTTAACCACATACCGCTACATATCACTTGTAAAGGTAAGTGGGTTGTGCGCTTGAGCACTGCCCCACTAAACATACGCACACAAATACACAAAGACATACCCAAATTCTATATATATATATATATATATATATATATATATATATATATATATATATATATATATATATATATATATATATATATATATATATATATATTATTATATATATATATATATATATACATCGTATATATATATTATATATACTTATATATATATATATATATATATATATGCTTTACGGGGGCCATATATATATTATACCATACAAAATATAATATATATATATATATATAGGTATATCATTATATGT
>NC_089784.1:42649144-42666644 GCF_040412425.1 Macrobrachium rosenbergii
ATACCCAAGATATTCATTTACTTTCTATGCTAAAAGATTGGGACACCAAGTCTTACCTCTAAAAATAAGTTGCTTCCTTAGGTTCAGAGGCCATTGTAACCTGAAAACAAAAAGAAATTTGATTAACAATCGACATTAGAATTTGCAGCAAATAGATTTTCTCGACACAGAAATGTGTTATTAAGGTGGTATTCGTCTTTGGCTATAAACAACGAATTGCACTCTACAAAGACTAAAGTTCTGTTGATGGAGAGTTCCTTTTCAGTACTATGGGTAAAAACCAAAACTGAAAACGAATATAATGGATAAGAGTCATATATATTTCTTTTAAGAGATGTTCTCATTAATGATTGTTAAAATGTGAAGCATTTTACTTAGACATAATAAGAATATGCCTTTAGGACTGATGCACTAAATATTATCAATACACTGGTTATATAAAACAACGAAACATTACGGTACAAATATAGAACAAGACTGAACAGCTCCTCCATTCACTATATTTTCACTCATAAAAGAATAACTTAATAAAGTGACCAGAATGTAAACATTCCTTATTTACGAAATTAGCAAAAATGAGAGAGATAACATAATCACCTCAACTACAGGTGCATACAATCTTTGAATGCTGAGCAAATGACACTGGACACTTTTACCATGACCTTTGAAACAATTAAAAGAAAAGTCTACTATGTAAGTAGCTGTAAAACACTCCTTTCACGGCTAAAACTACTGCACTTAGTTCTTCTTTTTAACAGAACATATTACACAAGCAGGTTTTCTTGAGACCAGACTGCACTCAGTAGCAAACGTGGTAGGTATACTATTGCCAAGTCAAATCTGTTATGTTCGCTACAGTGATGCTGCATAGTAACAGCAAATGCCATCTCTATCTTGACACAAAATACTGACTGCTTGATGGAAAGTTTGTCAGAAAAATACTAACACAAGACCAACAACTTCCTCTTTTGCCGCATTCTTCATATAAACATCAAGCGCAATGAGTCATATCCTCAGCAAAACAAACAGCTGCTGAATATACTTCTTGAGTCAAGGTAGGTTTTGCAGCGGCGAATTTTTGGGGACGAATCTCAAAGATTAATGGTTATCAGACAGGAGATGGGCGTTATCAGCAGTCCGTGATGACACGATCACAGCTCGACATTTTCGTCCTTTTTATTTTGAGAGAGAGAGAGAGAGAGAGAGAGAGAGAGAGAGAGAGAGAGAGAGAGAGTGATGAGACTGTTCAGGTTAAATCTTGACGAAATTCAGTAAGTATACCTGTGCAAAAAGACAAGACGCAAGTGCAGCCTAACATACAGAAAACGAGTGACATATCATTAATGAATGAACTCAAAACACAAACGAGAGGTAGTGAGCCCTACTGTACCTACCCTCTCAAAATCGCATTTTTAAAAAGGAGACAAGAATTTAATGATATGCAGAATTTTAATGGTGGAAAAAACTAAAAATGGAGGAAAAGTATAAAACACTATAGAAAACAAAAGAATTTAAAATAATTTAATATCGTTAGATTCTTTTACTTTTATTTTAATTTCCGTAATATTTTAGGCATTTCCGTTGCCAAGTCCCTTCACTTGAAATCCTAACTACAAGTTACTCATTAATTAGCTGAATAGTACATTATTTGTTGTTCAGAATGTAATAAGTGAAATTCGTTTCAAACCAGCAAGGACGTAATATCTATGCCATTTACTATATTTATTGTTCCAGTCTAAAGATTGTATGCATTTATAAGTGCGACTATATACACGGATTTGAGGCGGATACAGGAAGACACCGATGATTTTTTTATTTTACTCATCACTCAAACGTACCCCAGCCCCCTCTCAGAAGAAGAAAAAGCGTATGGTAAATATACATACATATAATACATATATATGTATGTGTATATATATACATATATATATATATACAGGTATATATATTTGCGTGTGTATGAAAAGTTTAAATATCTTAATGTACAGCATCCGTTGTATGTTTTTAATATTTTTGTATCTGGATATTCGGGCGAACGTATGACAGAAAAAAATGTGGATATGTATAAATATGTATAAACTTAGTGTATACGAGCATACGCAAATAGAAATACATAAAAACTTAGTGCATACGAAAAAAGATTGATAAAAGGGGCACTACCAAAATCTCACGGCACTAGAAATGAAGACCTTTGCTGAGCTCCTGAGACTTCAAGTGAAATTCTTTGCTGACATCCGCAGGCAGGAAATCAATTGCTTAGGTAACACCTAAGAAATAATAATCGACTAGGTCCTTTGCTAGTTTTCTTGCAGTGGATATCAAGTTATTATCTAACCTCAAAAACTGAAACATAAAAAACATCAAATCTTCCGATCATCACAGAAGCTCCTTTGCTACCTTTCTGGGGTTTAGAAACCATCCATAAGGCAATCAGAAGATATTAAGAGGACTTATCCCATAGAGTTAAAAGACAACGAGCACGTGGAAATGTCCACCATTCCTCGGACGAGTTACCATTCTCAGCAGATATTACAAAAAAGCGGGTCACCAGGAATATCTGGTCACTGTATAACTCAAGGGTACACATTAGGAAGAAGGAAGGTTTCCAACGAAAAATCTATAACGTTTCACACCAAAGTGTTCCATTTTCACAGAACTATATTGCATGAGAAACGATAGTGATATGACAGCCTCTGTCATACTTGCGCATATTGTTGACCTTCCCAGAAGCTTTTCCCCGTATGTCAACTTCTAACCAAGGACAAATACTGGGTGAAGTAACCAAAGGCATAAGTGTACACATTTGTAACTACACAAATAAATAACGATTTGATAGCATACATATATTCAGAATGAAACGAACTATTTCAAGAAGTGCCCTAGGTTTATTCAAGCGTCCTACAAGTAATGTACCAAATGTTCTGATCTTATAATAAAAGCTAGTAGAGTCCTTTTTATTCTTATTGTTCATATGTGGATCTTTAATTAGTAATTTGAGCTTAGCAAGATTATCATTTTTATTTGTCATGAATTCATGCAGGAAAAGTTTCCCCATTACATCTCGGCATAAGTAATAATATGGACAGCTGTTAAACAAAAAACGAACACTGGTGTGACTTTCTACTTGTCAGTGATTCGTACGAATAGCGTTACAAAATGCGGTTTGCATTCTATATTGCCAATAGCAACCTGACAATGTGAACTTTGGATAGTGATAGCGTAATATGACTCTGGAGCATAAATTGCTACGTAATGTATCCAGCAATATGCCAGTGTTGATAAAATGGTTCCTGATTAACATTTCAAAGTTGTTATTATTCTTAGTATTACTTTCACCTTTAACAAAGACCTTTACTTCAAGGTCTTATAAGTAAAATATAACGCAAGTCCGGGAACTTTCCGTCTGGACTGATTCATTAGTAACATTTAATTTTAACTCTCCAAATTATGAAAAATACAATATTTTTTATTTAATATTGATCATATTTTTCCCTGCTATTACATTATTCTGATTGTAACAGATGTTGCCCAAAATGCTTTCTCTTCTTCTCAGCTCCTGTATCAAGTTTTAATCTTCTACTGTTAAACTGGCTAGACTGTTCTGACTCCTACAGACTGTAAAAACAACATAACCGTAGCCTGAGATCCAAATGGTCAGCTCGGTAACGTGACCTCGTTTTGATACTCAGAATGCGGGTTCTAATCCTGCTACGGACGTCCGAATTTCTTCAAAATCTTGCATTTGGATCTTAGGCTTGGTAGCGACAAGCGTATCCAAAAAGAGTAAAGAGGGTAGAGGAATTGTGATTATTACAATTACACACACACACACACACACTCATATATATATATATATATATATATATATATATATATATATATATATATATATATATATATATATATATATATATATATATATATATATAATATATATATATATATATATATATATATATATATATATATATATATATATATATATATATATATATAGTGTGTGTGTGTGTGTGTATATATATATATATATATATATATATATATATATATATATATATATATATATATATATATATATATATATATATATATATATATATATATATATATATATATACAAACACACACAGCTGGAGTTGATCAGCACATGAGTGAGCATATAAATTTAATAACGTGTAATTTGTATTTGTTTTTGTTTACAATGGATCCCAACCATGGCAAAACGGCGCCGATCTTGGCATTCATTTTCAGTGGCTAAGCATGTGGCTAGCCCTTATCCAGTCCACCCTTATGACTTATTTCGCTCAAATAGTACCATCGATGCACCCATCCACTATGGCTAAAATAAATGAAAGGATCTTGAGCCATTTTAAGTAAAATTAAAATGAATTATTAAATCTTCAATTCAAGGTGCATTTTATGCCTATATATATAAAAGACTGGACTAGCGATACAGAGACAAATAACGTTCATTCTTATTCCCATATGCTGCATGATTTTGCAATAGGCCTCTTTGAATACATGCCACATGACCTTTTTGACCTAAGTCTTTCCACTAACACAGAATTGTGATGGAAAACGATGAAATACAAGTTATACATAATTTTAAGTACCTTGAATAAGCCTTATTGAAAAGCAGTATCCAAGCATCAATTTAGAATTAAAACGGATAGAATTATTTACTTGACGCCATGCATTTCGTATTACAGAACTTTACTTGTACACACAGGTTCATTCAAATAATCTATATCATGAACTGTGCCCGGTCATTCAAGTATGTCTTTCTAATCAATTTAAATTTGTTGCATGAAACACCACCACAGACATCATTGTACGAACAAAAGATATGCCACAGATGGACCACATCTTTAAAGACGCTGTGACCACGAAGACTTAGCCTAAAATGAACAGATATAAGCAGAGATACAAGCAGCCAAGAACTGAAGCCATTTCGAGAGAACTCCGGTAATTACGGCCATTTCAAAATCTGTCTTAATATCATTTTGGAAGTAATAATCAAAACATGATTTTAATTAAGAGCCCTACGCTAGAGCCAGGGCACCGGTGAGCCTAATGAATAAACCAAAGTCATCTGAATAATCTGATGAATAAGGATTTATTTATATGGATACAGGATTGACCAACCAGAGGCGCTCAGGATAAATTAGATAATGGAAGCCCTCGGATGAACTATGCACTGGGAATTTAGAGATAAATTTAAACAAGTGGATATATCGATGAACTTCACTATTCACAGTTTATGCTTTTATGACTATACACTAAAATTTTAGGTGATGCAGACATCAGGCCTAAAATAATACTGACAAGATGAATATATATATATATATATATATATATATATATATATATATATATATATATATATATATAATATATATATATATATATGTATATATATATATATATATATATATATATATATATATATATATATATATATATATATATATATATATATAATAGATATTCACTAATATCATTCTACTACAAGCGACTAACAACCAGATATCAAAATCACAGTTCAGAGGTCAGTAGAAACTAATATAATTTTCGGAAGATTGGCCTGTATCTATATATATCTATATATATATATCTATATATATATATATATATATATATATATATATATATATATATATATATATATATATATATATATATATATATATATATATATATATATTACATATTCACTAATACATCATTCTACTGCAAGCGACTAACAACCAGATACCAAAATCACCGTTCAGGTCAATAGAGAACTAATATAATTTTCGGAAGATTGGCCTAAATCATTCTCTTCTCACAAAAACCAATCTCTGATCTCTTAGAGGTTACTCGATCCTGGAATCTCTTGACCTTTTTGCCATATATTCATTTGTTATAAATTTGACCATTTCCTTGTATATGCATGTTTTTTTATACTGATTGCTTTTGCCTAACAAGGGGTGGATCTAGAGAATAAACGACACAACAGTCACTCTCACATTTATTCCACAACTGCTGAATCACAGATTAACCCTCTTGTAGTCAAGTTTCCATAACTTTGGCCATTTCTTCCACATACAAAAAAAAAAAAATAAATAAATAAATAAACTCTATCAGCAGCACATCGAGCACTAGTTAATTAACCATTGACCTATATCTTGCAAGGGCTCTCGCGAGTCTTGGATGTTAGAACCATCATTTCCAGTCCATAAAACATTACCAGGTCTTCTCCTCCGTCCCCTAACACTTCTGAATTATATACACTTTTCACCAAACTATCACGGTACAGTCTTTTCACATAACAAAATAATCTCAGGATACTGAGGTTCATCTTTTTGCCTAACCTCTGCGTTTTACCATTTCTTTGACGTATCTCCACATTTCTCACTCTATCAATTCTTTTTATCATGTATAAACCACATAAACCAGTCATCTGCACAGCTTCAACCTTTTTTCTTTCATAATCATTCAACATCCACACTTTACTTCCATCCTTCACTTTCGTAAACAATTGAAGTTTCTTCCCAGTCTTTTGCACATGCAAGGAGTCTTCCCTGATCACCACAATCCATTATATGTATTCCCAAATGCCTATATCAATCAATCAATTCCTTATCTATCGTTCCACTTTCCTGTTATCCATTTACACCAATAGCTTTATTCTTCTTCACATATACCTTCATCCTCTTGCCAAATTTTTCGAACTTGTTTCGACATATAAAGACTTAAGTTTATAGCTATACTAAGAAATATATCAATAAATCATGATTTAGCAAAATGTTATTTATGTTTTCAGACACTTATTTCACTATCATCAATCAGCACTATGTTATCTACAAACCTCATCTCATCATCATCAACCACTCCTTAATCCATTAATGACCGATTTTCTTAGTCTCACATTAATACATTGAACAACCATGAAAACATACAACACCCTTGTTTCGGATGCACTTTTATACCAAATCAATCATTCTCTTTCTTAAGTATTCTAACAGTTGCTTCACTACCATTGTAAAAGATTTTAATCACTGTCAGTACCTTATCTTCTGTGATATACATTCTCAAACCCTTCACATAACTGTTTTAGAATAAATAATTGGTTCACACACACTCTTTCTTTTAACTCCCATCCTCACTGCATCTTCCTTTATTAGTCCTTCTGTCAACTGCCTTACATTCTCAACCAAAATCCTACCCTGCACCTTCCTTGGTATATTAATGCTCCTATAGTTCCTATAGTCTCGTCTACAACATATGCAATCAATCCTTTTACCCATTCCTAAATAACAATTCTTTCATGGATACACCTTACAAACTCTTGTCAGCCACTCAATTACACCACAATACCGCAGCATCAGACTTATAGTGCCACAGACTCCTGGTATCTTTCCATTCTTCATCCTCTTAATTGCCATCCTTAAACCTTCAACATCCACTTGCCCAAGCATTCTCGTATTTAAATCAACCCTTTTAAATTTTGCGCCTTTCACCCCTGCCTCTCTTCAATAGGGCCAAAAACCCCACACCCCCTGATACTTGGTGAATTTCAGCATCACAGGACATTAAATTTGGAATCGTAAAATGTCTCTAACTTGAGACATTTGTCAAAATTTGATGGGTTTTCGAAACAATAGTAACAGTTAATTTAGCCAAACTTTATTTTCTAATTGAAGACGATTTCTACCACTATTCGTAATACAACTGAATCCCTTTCACCTCAAAAGACCTCCACTCATTAGCTTAATGAGCTTAAAAACTCCTCTCCCCACATGCATAATTAACCTTCGCCGAGCAATGATTTGTTTACTTGCTCCCTGTAATGAGTCGGAGAATGACTTGCAGCTTCTACAAAACTCATCCGGAAAATGTAATTTAATGTCTTGTTGCAAAAGAATAAAACATAAGATAAAACTCTTTAATTACATCCAGTAATCAAAAGGTGAACTTGAGCTTAAAATGAATCTATCGTCTTGAAATAAGTGGACGACGCTTCTTTTCGTGATAGATTGATCGATTAGATATGGCATTACAACGGCTACGGTATCCGACATAGTTAGTGACGCGATTCGTAGGTCAAGTTTATAACGATGCATTTGCTTGTGATTAAGAAATCGATGCCTGGGGATTCACCTAATAGTTAAAGAAATACGTAAAGTAATTATGTAACAAAATTACAGCTTATATACAGGTATAATTCACAAACCAAACAAACACACAAGTTTGCACTAACAAAAAAGACAATGAAGACGGATTGAGAATGGTCTTTCACTGTGCTTTTGTGAATGCCATTTCTGACACTGACGTATCGTTCCTTCAATTTTTTTTTCACATGCGACTCTTACTTTAAAGTTGAGCTTCATCTGTAAACTAGGACTTCTCATCAAATGCGACAAGTTCTCACCCTTGAAATGACCATATTCCGAATCAAATGGAGCTGAAGAAGTCTACGGAAGCGCAAGCACACAAATGATATGGTTCTCTGTAAAGCTTTGCAGTATAAAGGAATTCCCTCAAACAACGGAATAATGTAGGAATTCAATAGCGTTCGACCCCTTTTCGCCCCAATATTTATACAATTCGATATTTCGAAAACTGTGTATATATAGCTTTGTGGAGGACGAGAAAGGGAATGCTATGGGGATGCGAGGGGAGGCTGTTGAGGGGAAAAGGGGAATGTTAGAGCGAGGAGGAATCATTGTCCTGGCTTCCATTGTGCTTCTGCTCAATGTCAACATTATTAGTTCGTTAATTGGTGGTGGGCAAACAGATGGTCTCGTTTTATTAAAAAGAGGGAGGACAATATAATATGTGCACTGAGGGTAATCAAGATGAAAGATAAAATCAAAGTCATATGAGGACGCTTTTCGTGCATTTATTATTAAAGCGTTCGTTGTGAAAGACATCGCTCATTGTGTCTTTTATTTTTCGAGTCTGTATCGAAACAAAAGGGTTAGAGAAGAAATATGTGGCGGGGATATTAATGAGGCATTAATTCAAGTTATTTAATATAAGTCTTCCTCACCCACGATGTCTTCCCAGAGAAAAGAAGGCATGGCCGACTGACGTATGGGTCCTTAATTTATTACCTTTTTTTTTTCTTAAATAATAGCTGAGTGGATATCGTCGATTAGATTTCGTTTCGGCCTGAATGAACACAGATATTTAAATTAATTTTTACTATACCAGCTTTGAAGGAATACAGAGATATTGTGACACAAAAATGTCAAACTGCTACATCTATGAACAGGTTTATTCAAATCTACAGTATATACACAGTGGACTCCTAAACCAATCGCATATCACAGCAAAAAACAACACTGTGACGTCAAGGCGAGATACAAACGTTGTAGAAATTTGTATGTTTTCTGAAACAATGACATCCAACATAAAAACATTCAATTGTGAGGTAGGTGCCTTGTCATAACAAATATGAAACGTTTCAAGAGTGTGTTTCTTACATTTATTTCACGTGCCCTTTTAAAAAGAAATATTTTTCTTTTTGATACTCCATATGCCTGAATTCACTTGGCGGCAATGTATTGCCTTGGTACTTCTGTTTTACTTTCCCTCTCGACCTTGTTTTACTCAGCTGAAGGGCAACAAAGCTTAACACTTGCTCCTGTGAAGAATACATAGAATTGGACAGTTGGGGAGGAAAAGGAAATTATTAATTAAAATTCCTGAAAATCTTGTCAAAAACATTATCAAAACACATGACCCGGACATACACACATACACACTCAGCGCATATACATACATTCATTACATACATACATACACACACACACACATACATATATATATATATATATATATATATATATATATATATATATATATATATATATATATATATATATATATATATATATAGTGTGTGTGTGTGTGTGTGTGTGTGTGTGTGTGTAATTGTAATAGCCACAATGCCCTCCAACTTCTCAAATTCTTCGTGCTGTTTTGGATACGCTTGTCACTCGAAGCCTTAAGATCCAAGTACAAGAAATATGAGGAAATTGTGTCCGGGAGCGGGAAACGAACCCGGACATCATAATCTCTTCATATTTCTTGCAATTGGATCTTAAGGCTTTGTAGTGACAATCGTATCCAAAAAATCACGAAGAATTCGAGAAGTTAAGGGCACATCGTTAACGATTGCAATTAAATATGTATCTGGTAAAAAGTGACCAATAGATTCTACATATATATATATATATATATATATATATATATATATATATATATATATATATATATATATATATATATATATATATATATATATATATATATACACACACACATGCATACACACATACAAACTTTCATACATACAGGCATATATATTTTGCATATTTATATATATATATATATACATATACATACACACACATATGTATATGTATCATCGTGAAACTCAGATAATGGCGACATACCTTAATGGTAGCAGCAAGCACTAGGTGTTTCAATAAGTCCCCTGACCCAAAGTAGGGAGACAATTACTACCATATTCTGTACTTTCCTCGTCCTTCAACTAGCCTTCTGTCAACCGTAATGGAATACAGAAGATCTAAACATCAACCATAGTACAATCTCTAAAAGAAACTGCACAGGGAGGCGAGAGGCTATTATTTCCCGGATTATCACATGAGTGTGGCCGTGGTTGCCACTGGCTTCATGTCAAGAGGCTTATCTGCTATCGAGAAGCCATATCCTCCCACCAACTGGTCCACAATCCTTCAACGTGCCCTTTGCTGCTTCGGGTACATTGCAGTTGTGCCAAAAACCATCGCCATTTCCAAGGGCAGCAATGGACAGGTTGTACTGCTTACAATTTATTTATGGGGCATTTCCTGAGTAAACAGCAAAAGAATGTCAGAAAATACTATTTCACTATGCACTGTTGCAATGTCTGATATATCTTGCAATGCGTTACCGCCTTTAATTACAAGAGAGATGGGCACCTCTCGTTAAAACTTTTTCTGAAACGTCACACCGAAGAGAAAAAATTTAACTATATTAAAAAAAAAAAAAAAAGGAACACGATTTCATTCAAACCGAAGAACGACCATAATTTCCTGTTTCCATATAAAGAATGAAGTAATTAAAATCATTATTTTGCTTTAAGGACGCATCAACCCCGTGCTCGGACAGGATGCCGAATGCACTTTTGCCGAAGGACAGGAAGTCGAACCCATGATGCCGAAAGGACATAAAGCCAATGAACACAAAGCCGAAAGGGCATAAAACTGAACGGACAAATATAAAAGCAAAAACACCCTTACTTAAGAAGTTTAATGACCAATCTGGCACTTAAGATTTAATGAGATAGTCACTTCCCGACAAACTGCCAATTCACTATTTAGTTACTGAGAGATGTTTCTCAAACTAAAAATTTTGAAATGTATACGAAAAACATTTTACCAACGGAATTCATTAAAACAGCGAACGGTGGCAAAAAGCTCCTTCTTATTGGATACCCACATAGTCTTGATAACAAAAAGAAAAAAGGTGAGGAAGCCACATATATACTGCAAGTGTGAGAAACGAAAAGTGTGCAGTGCAAGAATCAGGACTACAGTGTAAAATAATAATGATACCGGACAAGGCAGTGCTCAAAATAGTGTTTTAACATTGCTGGTACTCTGCCTAAGAGAGCAACGCTTGGACGAATGGTAGCTAAGGCGAGCAAGAAACGGTAACGAAAGTGAACACTTGGACATCACAACACGTGGAGACAACTTTCTGTTCTATGAAAACTGCCACTGTCATTATTATTTCAATAGAGAAGAATCTGAAATGTCTATCAGGTAAACAGGCATAATTTGCCGATGGCATATTTGAATGCTCCTCAAGGAAAGCAGCTGCATCCTTTACATGCTATTATTTCAGAGAGCAAAACCTCGCCATTAGTGTATTGCAATGCAAGTGGCAAAGAGAAAACTAATGACGAAATATCCAGTCTTGGACTGCAACAAGGGTATGTTGAACCCGGCAATGCCCTTTTCATTAAGCAGTTAAAAGTACTTGCCTTTGTCCCACCCACAGATGTGCATGAGTTATGTGACCAATTAGTGAATTCCACAACTGCCGAAACTGATGACTTATTCAATGATTTTCTAGAATATTTTGAAAGTACGTGGTTGGAAATAACCCAAAGAAGGCGGCGAAGGAGACCAATTTTGGATGTTGATTTATGGTCTGTCCACACTCGAGTTTATGATAATTTGCCGAGAACTAACAATTCTCTTGAAGGCTGGCATCAGGCTTTTAAAAAGAGACTCAATGTGACTCATCCTACAATCACCAAGCTACTAAAATTTATTAGAAATGAGCAGGCAGCGTCCAATGAAATTTTGGTGGAGCAGGCATCTATAGGGATTGACATGTCACAGTCTACCAAGAAATACGATACCTTTGACTATAGAATAAAAACTATTTGCAATTCTTATAATAAAGAAGAAGGATTAACGTTTCTGCAAGCTTTAGCTCACACTTTTCAAATAGATTTCTAATCATTTTATTATTACGTGTACACATTGTAAATCCAGTAAAAAATATATAAAAACTTTGCTTTATTTATTTATTTGTTTATACAATTTTTAAATAAACGTCTGTTAACTTTATTGTTACGTTTTCACACTGTAAATCCAACAAAGAAATCCATTAAAAACTTTATGTATACCTGTATATACGTTTTTCATTTCCTTTCAGCTTTATGTCCGGTAGGCATAAAAAAAAAACTAAACTACACGTCCGTTCGACGTTATGGATTTCGACCTCTTGTCCATTCGGTTTTATGTCCTTCCGGCATCATGGGTTCGACTTCCTGTCCCTCGGTAAAAGTGCATTCGGCACCCTGTCCGTGTACCTATCAATCAAGACTTGATGCTAAAGTATCTAAAGGCTACAAGTTAATAATAAAGTGTACACAAAAAGTAATAATAATACATTCAAAACAGGCAAGTTAATAAATAAAAAACGATATCACTGCTAAGGGCTATAGCGCTCAGACCGACGAACGTAACAATTGTTTGTTTAAATAGCCAAAGTTGCTTCATTCCGGCTAAAGTTACCGTAAATTACTACACAGAAAGGTTGGAAGCGCGTACCGAATCTCATCTCTTGCAAGCGTTAACGTTATTCTACAAAGTAAAACTGGGATGAATAACATAGGAAAAGTGTATCTTTTCCAAAATGCAACTTTACTTATTATTATTATTATTATTATTATTATTATTATTATTATTATTATTATTATTATTATTATTATTCAACAAATGATAGACAATAAAACACCACTGCTGAAGATGTACAGGTGATAATTACAACATACTCTAATCTTTTTGGAAATTCCTATTGCTTATCAGAGATTATAACTATTATTATTATTATTATTATTATTATTATTATTATTAGTGAAGTGTACAGAAATGTGTCCATAAACCTACAGGCCATCAATTCGCCTAGTAGAGATCTCTCTCTCTCTCTCTCTCTCTCTCTCTCTCTCTCTCTCTCTCTCTCTCTCTCTCTCTCTCTCTCTCTCTCTCTCTCTCGAACTTTATCTTATTAGGCAACGCAGATGCAAAAATCAAAACTTAATGTTCAACAAATAAGTTTTTTTTATCCTAGCACAATGCATTTATACCTGTGTTTACAGGCAGGGTCCCAAGAAAAAAGATCTGCAAAAATACAAAAACATTATTATAAAAATAAGTAACTTTATTTTTCATCGTAACCTGACCGAAATTTAAAGTATTAGTTTTCTTAAAGCCTACAAGCCAAGAATGCTGTTCTCCTTAATGAAAGAGCGAGCGATTGCAACACTATATATGAACACACTCAGAAGATTTAACAATAGTATTTAGAGAGTGAAAGCCTTTCTTCCAGTTTCGACGCTGAATGTATGTGTAGGAACAAAGGCACCGTCTGCTTATGGTTTACATACTCGTCCAGGCAAAAACAGACACACGGATTCATTCATGTGCGTTTTCGGAATTACTGGCAAAATATTACCTATGTTCGAGTTCTCAATTCATGAAGCAAGCTTCATTAAGTTCAGACATTCTCGAATGGAAAGCAGTATTCATAAAAACAGAATTTAAGGTATGCTATTATTACTGAACAAAGGAAGGAAACAAAAGAGAAAATAACTGTCCTGGCAACCTGACTTTTAAAGCTAATTTGGCCTTTCCAGTGAAGTTAGCCGCCTGTCATTTATCTGTTGCCAAAGCCCTTAAATTTACTCTTCCTACAGAAAATCAAATGTAATTTTACACTCTTCGCACTGAAGGTCCTTTTCATAAAGTCACGATTACCAACAATGACACAAGTATCATTACTACCGAAGAACACCAAACTTTGAATTTCTTGACCTTTAAACTTCTTCCCACAAGGTGACAATTACAATGATAATACAACACATCAGGTGGAAGATTTACTCCCGAAGCATATTTTCACCAACACTATACAGATTAAAATCTAGAAATGAAAAATTTTATTTTCAGACTGTGAACATTAGTGTAATTAAACAACTAAAGAGAACGAAAAACAAGTAAAAAATTCGCCTTAGTTCCTTCGAAGCAATCGAGTTTTCTGTACAGCGTATAATGTTGTACGAAACTCTCAGCCACGGACCATCAAACTCTCAGCCGCGGTCCATGAAACTTTCAGCCCCAGCCCGGTTGTGGCCTGTGTTGTTGGCAACAACAGCGGCGCCAGACGCACGACCATGGCTAACTTTTACCTTCGATAAAATAAAAACTGCCGACGCTAGAGAGCTGCAATTTTGCATGCTTAATGATTGGAGGGTGGATGATCAGCATACCAATTAGCCTCAGTAGTTTTTAAGATTTGAGGACGGACAGAAAAAGTGCGGACGGACAGACAAAGCCATCTCAAAAGTTTTCTTTTACAGAAAACTAAAAACTAATATTGTCCTTGAAGAACCTTATCATAAGGTTAGACCAACAAATGACACACACTTGATAAAATAAGAAAAAATCTGCGATGGTCTGAAAATGGTGTTCTGGAGAGTATCATAGCTTCGAAACAGAAAGCAGTAAGAACACTGTTCTTGTAAAGACATCAGTGAGATCAAAAGAAGTGCGGAGATTGGCACTACCCAAAGATAAGGAGCTGCTCGTCATCGTCAAGGCTCAGCTCATCCCAAAACCCTTTTGCTTCAAAAGCCATCTCTTTTATACAAACCCAAATGCGCTTCCTTCCATTTCTCGCTTAACGTCCGCTCTGCTTAAAAGTCCTCCGCTTCCCTGCTAACCTCTGCTTCGCTCTAACACTTTCCTCCTCATCATAGCACTGTCACTTAGTCTACACTATATTAAGGAGTCAATAACACCGGGCACACATTACATCATTAAGCTTTACCCCGGTTTTAAGTTCATCCCTGCTCATCACCTCTATAAGAGTTGAGCCTCGGTGACTTAATGTGGTCTCACTTCTCACTTACATTAAAATGAAGAATAAGAAAACTGCCCTTCAGTCCCCATCTCAGCTTTAAGGGAACCTCATTATAAAGCTGGCATTTATTCCTTTATAAAGCTAACGCAGACTTCCTTATGGAGACCCTATTAGCCTTTCTTAGTATAATTCTTTTTGGTGGTAACACCTAGCTTTGTCCTACAATACGCAGTATCTCGGTTTGGTCGGTGGTAGTTCACTTCTGATACCATGCACACACACACAAACACATACACACACGCACACACACACACACACACACACACACATATATATATATATATATATATATATATATATATATATATATATATATATATATATATATAAAATATCCTGTAAAGTCCCTGACTTTGTATTTTAAATTGTATAACATATATCGTAAAAGAATGTAATCCGTTACAGCCGCGGCGGAGTATAGGCCACCTGCACGTGATGAATAAAAAAAAATTAAAACATGCTTTTATTAACATGCACTAAAAAGTAAAAAATAATTTTTTGAGACACACCGGGATTTTCTTACAATTAATCATGTCTACAAAATAAAAGCGTGGGCCCCAAACATGGAAGAAAATGCTAAAAGAAATATAAAAAAAAATGTATTTCTGTTCTTGTAGCATTTCCTCCCTTGTTTAAGGCCCACGCTTTTATTTTTGTAGACATGATCAATTGTAAGAAAACGATGGTGTCTCAAAAAAGTATTTTTTACATTTAGGGCTTTCTAATAAAAGCATGTTTAAATTTTTTTTATTTTTTATTTTATACTTTTTAGTTTTGACAGAAATTGTAACCAATTTATGACTGCAGTTAACGAAATTGATATCCGTTTACGGGGGAAGGGGAGGGAAGGGGAAGGGGAGAGGGAAGGGGAGGGGAAGGGAAGGGAGGGAAGCGGGAATGGGGAGGGAGTAGGAAGGTAAGGGAAGGGGAAATGGGAGGAGGGGAAGAGGAGATGGAGGGGAGGGGGGAGGGGGAGAGGAGATGGAGGGGAAGGAGAGGGGAGGAAGTGAGTGGGGTGGGGATGGGAGGAGGAAGACGGAAAGTGAGGGTGGGGATGCGAGGAGGGAGGAGGAAGGAGGAGAGGGGAAGGGGAGAGGAGGAGGTAGGGGAGGAAAATAGGAAGGGGATGGAGGAGGAAATGGGAGGGGGGACGGGTGAGGGGTGGGAGGGGAAGTGGAGGGGATGGAAGAGGGAAAGGAGGGAGGACAGTTTAATTAGCACTTGATCATGTGCTCTGGAAGGGAGGGGATGGGGGGGGAGTGGAAGGGGAGTGGAAAGGAGGATGGGAGGGGAAGGGGAGGGCGTGGAAAGGGAAGGGAAGGGTGTGTAAAGGGAAGGAGAGAAGGAGAAGGGGAGGGGGAAGGGGAATGGGAGTGAAAAAGTTCGACAAGTCATAAGGAGAATTCTATGCATTTATTTACAGAAAATGTAATGACAATAATACGGCAAATATTGTCGAAACTGCAAACTTCTCATATCACTAATTGGCAACTGTCAACGGCGGCGCCACAAAGCTCTCGCTGTTTGCAGATCAACGTCTCTCGGCACTACTGCCCAACTGAGTCAAGAATGGATGCAACATAATAAGACATATTCTTCATATTCTCTTCACATATCACATGCATCTAAAATCTGAAAGCACCACTGTATTCAGGGTGAATTTACTATATGAAAACACAAGTTTTATTTTATCTTGATTGCGTGAATGATGCAAAATCCGATGATAAGTAAAAACAGATATAAAGAATTAAACCCTTCTCTCTTCACTTTTACTCGTTGTAATTCCTTTGTGTTTTATCTTATTGATTTCTGGAAATCATGATTTAGTTGTACAATTAATACCGAATCTTATGGTTTGACCAAAACTTTCCTATGTTGTACAAAACGTGAGATAAATGAAGAAATATAAACATATTGCTAGTTTTCTGAGCTTCTGACATAAAAATGAGACAGTGAGCGAGCCATCTACCTCCCGGTACCAGCCAATCAGAGGCCGCCAAACAAACGTCTC
>NC_089784.1:42671644-42699144 GCF_040412425.1 Macrobrachium rosenbergii
AGTTATTTACAACTTTTTCCTTGAATTTATGGTTGAAAAAATGGCTGAAAATAGGACTGTAAAACGACATTCTTCTTTCCTTTTGTGAATAGAGCGACTGCATAAGAAGTTATACTCTCTGCTTTCAGTAGTTAGTCAAGCTAGATATGAAAATGATAAAATATCCGTACTCCCACATCAAGAGTTGAACAGGATACGTCAAGATTTTTTAGAGATGAATGACATAACCAAGTCTCGACGTACCTTGCATTACCAACTGACCGGTACAATGAACATGCGAATCTTCAACAATGTTTTTAAACTGACTGATAGACTAGAAGGTAATGATGTATCTTTTTGTGATCAGTCTTGGGACAAAGAACTAAAGAAGATATTTTGAGTCAAGTGCAGATTGGCTATGAAATACACAATCAATTCATGGAATAGCGAATATTTGGAAGCTAGAATGTTTGGGATAGAATGAAAAAGAGGAAACTGCTCACCTTTGACTCATGTGCTAAAACATGCAAGACCAAAATAAAATGGACTGTTTTAGCCTTAAAAGAGGATTGATCATTGATGCAAAGGATTCTAGTCATCTCACAGAAAAGACCAGAACTGGACTTGGTAAAACTGACTGGAGAGTATGAGTTCTCTGTCATTCCACGCTCACTATTCAGCAATGATGGTAAGCCTTATCACAGCGCAGACAAAAAAGCAAGCTGATGCATCTCATTGAAGAGAGAGCTAAAGGGACTGAGATACAGATAAACTTGACACAAACTCACTCTATAAAACGAGTCATAATCACTGATGGTATGGCTGTCTTGAATAAAATCAACATTAGCAGTGACATTAAGACAAGTGCAGACCTTAAATCAGTCTTCACAAGCAAAGTACTTGTTGAAAGCTTTGCATTTGACGAGGTACGACTAGTATTTCATCAGCACAAAGAAGGATCATTAACGGAGCGCACCAGAGACAACCGTATCAATGGAAAATCTGTTCATTATGTTGTGAAAGATTCAACACCACTGGTAGGGGTTACAATAAAACTCTCTTGTCTCATCATCAAACAAAAGCAGGTCTGACTGCTTATTTGGCTGATTTCTGTACCAAAGCTTAGAGCTGACCACAACAAGAGATATGTTGTTGTGTATGATACAAAATGTGTCTCCAATATACCAGGGTATCTTGATCATTTGCGTACCACAACCAAGAAGAAGCTGATACTCTTATCTTGATGCATGCAATACATGTCATTTTGTCACCTGATATCGATGTGTTTCTGCTGTTGATTCACTTTTACCCTAAACTTTGTACCAGCATGTAGAACAGGCACTGGTGCAAACATTCGCAATATCAGTATTCATAAAGTATATGAGGCACTTGGGCCTTATCATGCTGAAGCTATCATTGGCTTTCACGTTTTCACTAGTTGTGATCAGATAGGCCGCTTCTACGGCAAGTCTGAAAAGGAATGCTACCGCATATTCTCTGATTATACTGTCGAAGATTTGCAATCCTTCATGCTGCTTGGTTCTTGCCTTGAGAAAGATTTCATTAATCAAAACTGTGACGTGTTTGACAAACTGATTTTTCAGTTGTACTGCAAGTCGCAACCCGATACAGTTACTGACATTCCTCTCCTTCGATACTACCTCTTCAACAAATACCAGAAGATTGCTGAAGGACTCCCACCAACAAAAGAAGCATTTTATCAGAGAATATTGCGCTGGCATTATGTCACCTATATCTTGAAACAAGCTCTTGGTCTATCTCATCAGATGGTAAATCGATGGCAAATACCAAAGACAATGTTCCAGCTCCAGTTTCTCTAATTGAGCTCACAATGTGCAGCTGTACTACCAATCGTAGTACCAACAGATGCAAATGCAGGAAGCACAACTTGGTTTGTACTGATAAGGGTGTGAAAATGAGGAACAAGATCGATATATGGACAAAGAGACCATTTTAAGTGATGATGATGATTACTATCGTACTCATATCATTTGGAATATATCTTTGCTCAACCTATATAATACTTTCCACAGAGACAGTTGTTTTTTCAGGCTATAACATATGTTCAAAGCTAAGAGGAAACTTGTCTAATCCATTACTACTCCTCAGAATTAGATTTGAAAAGGTTAATTTTTTGGGACCTTTATACCTCGAAGTTTGTCTGTGTAAGGTAATTATTGATCGTTCAAAAAAGTAATATGACCTCTTTTTTAAGCAAGTTTAGTAATTTAGTCATTTTAAAGGTTGCTAATAAATGGTTAAATGTCAAATTTGTTGGTACAGATTCAGTAACAACAAAATATCAAGCTAAATTATCTTGCAGAATCCTTGTATTCAAGCATATTACCTATCAGGTAAGATCTTAGATAAATAAAATTGCTCTTCGTTTTAATACTGTTCATTTCTGACCCAAAAGGTATAACATGACCATATTTGGTTAGGTAAAAATTTTGGAATATGGGGCTCTGGGACCAAATTTGTAATTGGCGCCAAAAAATGACAATAACTATCTTTGTCCTTTCTGATGTCGAAATTGATTGAATCAAACAAAAAATCACTTTAGACAGCTCAATCACACGAAATGACATTGCCCCCAACCAGGAGGGGGGGAGGGAAGAGGGAAGGGGAGGGGAAGGGGAGTAGGAAGGTAAGGGGGCATGGGGGGGGAGGGGAGGGGAGGGAAGAGTGAAGGGGAGGGGGGAGGTGAATGGGGGAGGAGGAGGGGAAGGAAAGTGGAAGGGGATGGAAAGGGGAGGGAAGTGGAGGGGAAGGGGGAAGGTGATTGGGAGGGAGGAGGAAGGGAGGAGAGGGGGAAGGGGGAGGAAATGGAAGAGGGATGGGGAGGGAGAGTCGGAATGGGGAGGGGAATGGAGAAGGGGAGGGAGAATGGAGAGGGGAGGGGATGGAAGAGAGGAAGGGGAGGGGAGGGGAGGGAAGATGGAAGGAGAGGGAGAGGACACAGCTAAATTAACGCTTGATTTTGTGCTTGAGGAGGTTAGGGAAAGGGAAGGGGAAGGAAGGGAGTGGAAGTGGGAAGGGGAAGGTGGAGGGGGAGGGGAAGGGGATGGAGGAGGGAAAGGGAGGGGAGGAAAGATGGAAGGAGAGGGAGGGCACAGCTAAATTAAGGTTGATCTCGTGCTCGCGGAGGGGGAATGGGGAGGGGAGGGGAGAGAGAAGAGGGAAAGGTAGGGAAGGGAAGGGGAAGGGGAAGGGGAGGACAGCTAAATTAACACTTGATCGTGTGCTTCAGTGTAAAACAAACAAACGTTTCAGAGTTTTAGTATTAGGTATATATAGATAGATAGATAACTGACAGAGTCTGCCAGCATCTCCTAACACCACTTGCTTCACACACATTAAGAAAACGGCCTCACACACATTAAGAAAACGGCCTCTCTTCTAAGGTTGTAAGCAATCAACACCTGAGCATCAGGAAATTTGCATTTTGGAGGCTACTTTAAATGGCCCACTGCACCTTTAAAATTCATTAATTTAGAAATAAACACCGAACGGCACCCCTCAAGAATACTCGCTTTCAGAAAAACCAAGTTCCACGGCTGTATCTTTTACCGTTATTTGCTCCACAGGTATGTTAGGACCCTCACCCACCCACCCGCCCACCCACCCCTACCACATCCCTAGAACGCCAAAAATCAATATCTGGATCTCCGAAACGGCTTAACGGATTTCGATGAAATCTGGCACAATTAGAGACCTTAGTGGGGAACCTCTAGAACCAGAGTTTCATCCCGGTCGGTTGAATATTTCCAGAGTTATAGAGGGCCAAAGTCTGGGTTTTTGTGTACTCCGAGTTGCTGGGCTTTACTAACTAACAACTACCATGGCGGTTGATGTATCTGGTAAAACGTGACCAGGAGATTCTACACACACACACACACACACACACACACACACACACACACACACATATATATATATATATATATATATATATATATATATATATATATATATATATATATATATATATATAATATATATATATATACACATATAAATATACATGCATATATACATATATATACATGTGTATATATATATATATATATATATATATATATATATATATATATATATATATATATATATATATATATATATATATATATATATATATATATATATATATATATATATATATATATATATATATATATATATATATATATATATATATAATACATACATAATAATATTTCATAATCGCCACCAGGGCCTGGTGGTATGGAGCTGATAATTATTTATCCTTTACCTCGCGGTCTATCTACTGACCTTCCTATGGCAACTCTAAATGTCAAAATGCGGTGCTGCAAGTAACAACGACACTGCTTAAGTTAATGACTGCGAATGTTAACCCATTAGAGGGAATTCCGATCACATGGAAACATTTCATACAACATTTTCCTTAACTGCGAATGTTTGGCAAAACGTGAAAAGAAAAGAATAATTACCCCAAAAAATAAAATTAAAGCACATTAAAACTTCTCTTGAGTAAAAATAAAATACTTAAAACACTTTGGAAATGGACAATGCATATTATCGAAAACTGACTTGAATATGCACAAGAATAATGACTAAATACAGGAATGCGAAAAGAAACGAAACTGTGACCTAATAACAAAAACAATAAGATATGAATATTCCTCTACCTTCCCGGTAATAATTCTTTCAAACCAACAACGAAGAGAGAAGAGAGAGAGAGAGAGAGAGAGAGAGAGAGAGAGAGAGAGAGAGAGAACGGTAAACTTCAGGGCCATAGCCGATGAACTTGTGTCCACCTTGGTGTGTCAGCAAGCAGTGTCTGAAGCAAGCACCGAAGGAAACACACTCAGAAGCAAGCACGCTCATACATAAGTGAGTCCGCCGGTAAACGAGTCGGTCCTCTTTGATGGCGGCGTCTTTGATGATATGCTGAGACCAAGAAAACAAACAGCCGGAGGTTTCTCGGAGAGAGAGTTTTCGACTGGGCACAGCAGCAGAAGCAACAGCAGCACCAGCACCAGCACCAGTTCACCTCGGAACGGGCAACGACAACCTGTTCTGTTCCTCGAGAGGGTTTAGGGGAAATTATAAAATGGACAATGAGGATGTTCTGAGCGTTGCACGAAAAGACCATTTCAATGGCAAGACATCCTTGAAAAAAGATGTATCCCACACACCTGCAAAATGCCTTGCATAAGATCCAAGATTAAAGCAAAGTAGTGCGCTACTGGAAATATACACGCACACAAAAAACACATGCGCGCGCGCAAATACACCCATACCGCATACACCGTCGCACTCAAGGCGGTCGACTTACATAAGAACCAGGATTAAAATGTGAGTCATTTAAGAACAGAACTCTCAAAACATACAAATGAACATTAATATGCTTCCCAACGAATACACGACTTGTAAAAGAATGAATAACAAAAAAGTATGGTAATACGACTAAGAATTAAAACTTTTAGTTATGCAACCACATGCAACAGACTCAGATAAGGACTACGGTAGGCTTTAGTCATGGTTCTTGCGCAATGTAGGAGACAGCTAAGGAGCTGCAAATATGAGGAAATGCAGGAAAATAACAAATGAAATAATGATATACAATGAACTTAATAAATATAATTAAAATATCTTAAGATTGCTTGCAGAATAATTTGAAATGAGAAATAAAAGATCGCTTTGCAAGGAAATGGTGCTAAGATTTCGCAATGAGCAAGGGGCTGCAACTCGAGTGAGGAGAGCAACAGAAACTACTGCTGAAGCAGCTATAGCTATTGAAGCTGTTGTTGTTGTTGTTGTTGTTGTTGTCGTTGATTCTCTGGAAAGACATCTCTTTGGTGGTAGGCTCCAAACGGGCCTCCAACAGTTTACTTTCCAGTTTCAGCCTCAACGCCTGAAATATATTCAAATTGGTCCTGAATACATCAGTCCCAGAGAGGCAGCAGCTAGGAAACTTTACTCCATTCTTTATTCTAGTAAATGCTGCTCGGCTGACTTTATTTCTTTCTCGTCTTCTCATTTTTTCATCAGCTAGAAATTTATTCCGCGAGAGAGAGAGAGAGAGAGAGAGAGAGAGGGGGCAGCAGTGGCAGTGTAGGCGTTAGGCACTGAGGTTCTCTTTTTTTCGGCAAGGCCAAATGAAAGCACCAGTCAAAGGATGAACGTAATGGAAATAAAAGATAAAGTAAAATAAATTACGAATGTCGAGAGGTGGACAAGAACACCAAAACGAAACCTTCCTTGGTATTTTAATTTTAATTTACCTAAAAGTAACTTCGATTATGACAATTTGTCACCTAAAGTAGATAATCAATATGATTGACAAGCCAAAGCGCCCAGTTTCTCTAAATTCACCAGCCATTCAGCCGTTCCCAAGCCATGGCTATCGGCCCCATCTCTCAGATGGTTTCCACATAGCGCTCGGCTTTCTGTGCTTTCATCCACTGGTCTACAGCAATTGATAGCAATCACAAACTAATCTTCAGACTCCCAGACCAGACCAGGAAGTTCAACAAGGTTTCTGAATCTCGCTGCAATTTCCAATTCCTGGAACATCATCAGCATCTCTCTTAACAGAACATCAATTAAGAAATACCTTGCGTGAGGCCTTTGATGGCTTTTATCTTTTGGCAGGAACTATCACGGTAATCTCCAACGGAAATGATCATCATGATAAATACACTTTCATTTCATGGAGACCACAGCTCATCAAAGGAAGATGAAAACTACATTCACCTAATTAACAACTGTCATTCGCATTGACTTCGTTTCAGTTACTGATTACTCACAATTGAGGTATACAATTATTAATTACTTGCAAAGGATCCAGCATCCAACTTCAACCTTACTTCATATTCTTGTATGAGGATATCGACCATTTCTCTTTGTTTCGAGAGCTCACGAAAATATGCCAGCCAGATTTTTCTATACCATTAAACAGTTGGCAAGTTTTCAAAAGTGAAAAATATTTTCAAGATGTCTCATTCAAACATACACAAATTTCAGTGATGAATAAAAATCACAGACTTGTTATCAGAGGTTACCACAAAAAAGGGAAAATTCAAGGGGCATCAACAAGGTAACCCGAATGATACACGGCTAACCTTACAGGATTTTTTAAACATTGTTAATCGTTATATGTGAGCAATGTAAGCACATGAAAATAAATATCTAGCTAGGTTTACCCTTATGTGAGCAATGTAAGTACACGAAAATAAATGCCTAGCTAGGTTTACCCTTGAGTTAATGCTTTGTTACACATCAATAGCACCGGCAACAATAAAACAGTTTACTTGCTTGAAAAAAGAAGACACCTCTACAATCGCAATACAGCTCAACCCTGAATCCTAGATGAAACTCCACACGGGCCTTATGCGTGAGCTGATATATTACTTTCTCATTTCCTTAAACGTCATGTTCCAAAGGTTACTCTGTAATGATATTCATAGCATGTCAGAGCTCTTACCTTTAATATTCTCCAGCTATAAATTTTGAACAAAGATTACCTTCTCTAATATTATACCTTCATGTAAATTTTTGCTTCTCTCTCAAACACATATGAATACTAAATCAGTGCATGTATGTACAGTATGTACAGTGTATATGTATGTATTTATGTGTGTGTATGTGTGTATATATATATATATATATATATATATATATATATATATATATATATATATATATATATATATATATATATATATATATATATATATATATATATATATATATATATATTGCAACGAGGATACCTCTTTCCAAGCCAACTCTCCCTTTCAGAACATCTTCAAAAGACGTTAAAGTAAAATCATTTCATATTGCTGTCGACATTAACAGTCTGTCATAGGGAATTTGCTTCTCCTACCATGCTCTAGTTATTCTTCCCTTTGGTGGTCTTTTCATTCCCTTCCTAGAACATGTGACCATGTTAAAACTCCTTTACAGATCACTTCGCCGCCCTTAGAGACAAGCCTCGATCGTATGATCACCCTAGGCACTGCTTAAGGGAGTTCCTGAGTCAGTGCCACAGGAGGCACTAATCTGGGACAGCTGCCCCACACCCCAAAAGAGAAAGTTGGGCGATCGCATGACACGAGATCACCCATGCGGGCCTGGCATGTTAGCTTGCGGTCAACAAAGTGAACCGCAAGGTCAAGGCGGCATGATAGATAACGGATGACTCTTGCAAGAATGGGAAATTAATCTGGGCGAAGGGATAAAAGGACTTATGCACAACAACTCTCGTCAGAGACACACCAGACACAGAACTAATACCTACTGCCCTTTGAGCTGTGCTCCCTAACAGCCATCCCCCAAACCACGTGGCTGATTTCCAGTCCAGTATATTTCCAGTGCCAATTCCCTTAATACCCCGGCCCCCACCATCATCGGCGCATCTGTGAGAACCCATCTCTCCGACACAAGGTACAGAGCCAGGAATTCGAGTGTTACCAGTCATGTAGTCCTTTTTCTTTCGCTATTCCATTTCCTATGTTTCCAATGGAATTCTCATACAGACCTGACTTTATTATTTATGTTCATAAGTGAAAGCAACAGTGTTATACCTAGGGATCCGTTGGCACCATCAGTGCTCCCTGAATCTTTAATTGCACTAATTTTGTCAGTTAATCACATACATTCACCACTGCAGACAGAGTTTCTCACTTGGGATCCTTCTGCTTTGATTGTCCTTTCATTGCCGTGGTAAACCCACTGCAAACTGACTCACAGTGCCCTTGAAGTGAAATCCCTGGCATCCAGTTATCATCTGTTCATCTTAATTTAGTGCTTCAACAGGATCCCATTTACCTGTCCCAATTGTTCCAAACTTCTGATTTGTGTCATTGTAAATATATGTTAATCTAGTTATCCTAAGAGTTTACCTACAGAAACAGTACTGACGAACATACACAACAGTTTGAGACTACAGATCCACCCACAGGTGGGTGTCAAGGTAGGAGTGGCTTTCAACACTTATTTGGCAAAAATCACAATATACTCTCAGGGGACAATACTGATAAACGTACCGACCATAGGAGGCTACAGATCCACACCTCCCGCCTCCCTGACACCTGTCAGGTGTGGATCTGTAGTCTCTTAGGTTGGTACATTTATCAGTATTGTCCCCTGAGAGCATATTGCAATTTTTAGCCAAATAAGTTTTGAAGGCCACCCCTACCTTGACACCCACCTGTGGGTGGATATGTAGTCTCAAACGGTTGTGTATGCTCGTCAGTACTGTTTCTGTAGTATATATATTTGTGATTTCTAATACTATGTATCAATCCTTCATCAATGGCTTGGAAATAAAGTCGAAACCGGTGGTAATGTATGATAAACGAATCACGTACAAAAGTGATTATAATCATATATAAAATATATATTTATATTTACATACATACATACATACATACATACAAACATACATACATATATATATATATATATATATATATATATATATATATATATATATATATATATATATATATATATATATATATATATATATATATATATATATATATATATATATATATATATATATATATATATATATATAAAATATATGAAAATGAAAATATGTTATTTCCGAGGTAGAGCAATTGGATATTAAAGGACGTTTGTAGCTTAATGCTTGTATATGAATCACGGTGATGTGATAAAATTCATTCATATATATATGTATATATATATATACTGTATGTGTGTATATATGTACATATATGTATATATATATATATATATATATATATATATATATATATATATATATATATATATATATATATATATATATATATATATATATATATATATATATATATGTATATATATGCACTTATGTTTGTGTACAAAAACAAAAATTTGCTTCTCTCTCAAGCACATATGAATACTAAATCAGTGCATGCCTTTATGTATGTATGTACGCCTGTATATATGTATACTTACATCATATATCTATATATTTATCAATCTATCTATCTATTTATATATATATATATATATATATATATATATATATATATATATATATATATATGTTTATATATATATATTTACATTATATATATATATATATATGTATATATATATATATTTATATTATATATATATATATATATATATATATATATATATATATATATATATATATATATATATATATATATATATATATATATATATATATATATATATATATATATATATATATATATATATATAGATAGAGAGAGAGAGAGAGAGAGAGAGAGAGAGAGAGAGAGAGAGAGAGAGAGAGAGAGAGAGAGAGGACGAAAAAAATATCAAGCAATATCTTTACAATCTTCAAGAAAGCCATGCCAATTAAGAATACATAAATTCAAACATTATAAAAATTTTGAAAAACCAAAAGAGGTATGCAAATAAATATAATTTACGGAAGCAAGTCGGAATAAATAATCGCATTTCGAAATAACCGTATTAATGCAGAAAGTACAAATATCAACGTGCAAACATAATCACAACGATATATTTGAAATTTATTGATATATAAAATATCGAATGAAAAAATACTAATACATTTGATGTGAATCAACGCTGAAAAAACATTCAAAATCCGGAATAAAAACTGACTCCATATGCAACAGCTACAAGTGAAAAGCAACACACCAACGCGAAAGACAGAAATTCAATACTCCCCTCATGCCTATAAAATGTCAGAATTCCTCTTTTCAATAAAATACGCGAAATTCTTAGTCTGAAATATAAACATGATTAAATTAACTCAAATATATGAAAGTTCCCAATACCCTGAACAACACTTCCTCAAAAATATCGGATATTATCCCGGGAATATTTCGTCATTCTTGTTTCCAGCCGAAGGAAGGGCTTGGCATGAGGCGAGGCGGACGATCCAAGTTCAGGCCTTTCAAGTTTTCATGTAAATGTTGTCACTTCCTCTAAGCCAAGTTACGTAACTTATGAAGTGTGGACTTAAAAGTTCAGATCAGGTACTGAACCTCGAGTTAAGGCCGCTAGGCTGTTGGCCTGGGAAATCTCCTTCTCATACCGGTCCGAGGAAGCAACCGAAAAAGTTTCAACAGCAACGAAGTTCCAGTGATTTAAGCAAACATAAGCGATCAATCAGTGAAGTGTTCAGAGAGAGAGAGAGAGAGAGAGAGAGAGAGAGAGAGAGAGAGAGAGAGAGAGAGAGAGAGGATTGCGGGCAGATCCTACGGTCTCTTATCCAAGAGAAATGACGGGAACGACGGTAAATAGGTAACCCTTACTCATGAAATATTTCGGATATTCGCTCACTGAAAAAAAAGCGGCCATCAGTTTCCACCCAGCAGCAGAATAATTCACTGTTCCCCTTCCACAAGAGAATTAACAGAAGGTTCCCGAGGCCAACTGCAATAAGATGAACCTCTGAATCTTTCAAGCAATGGGAGGTTCATTCGTCATTTTGCAACTGAATGAAGAACGCGGCGGATTAATTTCCTGATATCCTCGGAGGACAACATTTCTTCGCGACGCATAATGATACGAAATTAAATAACTTTACAAGCGCGCACACACACACACACACACACACAGAACACATCGTTATTGAAGAGTGCAATATACGTTACGGTATGGTATACAGCAAGTGGATTCAGTCCTTTTCGAAAACCAGCAGCATTAGATTAAAGCCAGTTATTACACGCACGCGCGTGCGCGCGCACACACACAAAATCTCTGAGCCAACTAACAAAACCTATTAAATGTTTCACCGACGTCCATGAAAATTTCATTCACACCACGACCACATCCAGGTTCAGACTTCGGACTACATGATGCCACGCTCATTCGAGAGCATAAATTCATCTTTAGTTGTTTTCTAATCCATTACAATCACGATAAAACAACGTCGAAATTGGGTGGATAAACTCTTGCACGAATTTATCTCGGACATAACACAATGTTTGATGTCCACAGGAAGTGCCGTTACTGAAATGATAAAATACGCCCATTACCGCTCGCCTGCCACCCCCCCTTCCCCCCCGCCCCCCTCTCTCTATCTCAGACAGACACAGTAAATGCTTTATTTGAAATGCCATTACTGAATTAATATATAAGGATGATTTATCAATTAGTGAAACAGTGTCTTTTTCCTCGAAGGATGATTTATCAATTAGTGAAACAGAGTCTTTTTCCTCTATCTGTCTGTTGCGCATACAAGCTGCACGCTATATAAGGAAGGCCTGCAAATCCATCTTGGGACGACTCGCAAACTAGAATATCGGTGTCCGATTCAATATTTTCCCGACGGGAAGAAAAATGGTGTCGTAATATGCACCCAGTGTCAATCACATTTTGCGAGAGATATGATAAAGGAGGGAATCATTTTCATAAATCATTCTTGACGTCCCATCAAACTTTCAATTTCCAGGAAGACCTGCTTCTGGCGATGAAAAGAATAAACCGCAGGGAAGAGTTTGATTACATTTGAATAGCGAGCGCATGATACTGTGAACGAATTAATGAGTGAGTCAGCGAATGGAAACTACATAAGGAAATTCACAAAATGAATATGAATGCCAGAATATTGTATAAATGTGAATGGGATGAAGTTATTCGTGAATGTGACCAATGAGTGAAATAATAATAATAATAATATTTTTATTATTATTAGTTTTTTTTTTTTTTGTCTATCACAGTCACCCTATTAGACTGGGTGGTTTTTATAGTGTATGGAGATCTGCAGCCTTCTGTTGGCGGGGGATGGTGTTTCCATCCTCCAGGTAGTTGTATATTATTATTATTATTATTATTATTATTATTATTATTATTATTATTATTATTATTATTATTATTATTATCATAAATTGGCCAGGGACCCTCTGTTAAACGTGTCCTCTTAAAAAATGTCGCTGCATCAGCTGCGTTTTTTGTAGTAGATGTTCTGTCTTCCTAATCGATATTTTCTAAGGAAGATTGGGAAAATTTACTTTGAAATAACCGCAGCTGATGCAGCGATAATTTTACCGCAACATTGTTACAATTACGTGTACACATACAATTCTGTCTGAGTGCATTAAACGGTCGATACAGTGGATTTTTTCAGCACAGGGTTTCTTGACTCGAACATCGACTACTAGAGGAAAGGACTTATTGGTCATCAACCTCGCCTCACTAGCGAGGTCCCACCGAAGTGGTTATGATTTAATCTTGTTTCCAGTAATAATCAAGCCAGCGGAGAGTGTTTGTGTAAAAGCGTATAAAGCGTCTAATGATGAAGTTTTCTGTATGGGGAGTTCATTCGTATTTCAGACGTGGTAGTGACTACTGAACCTCTCTCTCTCTCTCTCTCTCTCTCTCTCTCTCTCTCTCTCTCTCTCTCTCTCTCTCTCTCTTAAAGGATCCAGCCCTTAATAAACTAAATCAAAGATACGAACGCCTATCAACAACTCTTAAAGTACAAACAATGTGGAAAGAACACAACATCTCCCTTTTCTCTTTTAAGCAGCCAATGTTTTCAGATGGCGACCACAAAGGGGTGTCTAAGAAAGCGATGGAAAACAAAAAGACTATGGGAGGATAAGCTGCAGGCTATCTTTGCAGGCAACAACAAGGGCTGGAAGATTAATTACGGCGGCCCCGAGGAAGACAAGTAAAGCTGTAGCACAAAAGACTCCAAAGGAATGACCTGAACTTCAAAAGAATACTTTTTGTCTGTAAAAAGACCGAATGCCTGCGCAGGCAAACCCGTGCAGCATCTTTGTGAGAGGCAATACCGACACACTGGAGTAGGCTAAACACCATCGTGAGTATGTCTGATAAACATCGGCTTGGTTACTGGGGTCAATTATGAATTGAATTGGAACTGATGCTAAAAATGCATGAAATGGAATTGAATTGGAATTAAAAAAAAAAAAAGAAATTTCGACATAATTGTAATTGATATCAAAATAATTGCAATTGAATTGGAATTGATGCCGAAAAATTGAAATGAATTGACACGAATTGAGCTAATATGTGGTGAATTGATATTAATTGATGCTAAAATGCTGCGAATTAATATGAATTGCTCGATACATCCATATATGTATATCAAATCTTATGTTTTAAACTGGATCTTTACACACCATCTCATTAAGGATAAATAAGAGGAATTAAACCTCTCATTCTTGAACATGACATGTTATGAATAGATATATCTTTATACAGATAGAATTAGGCTATTAAGAACAGAACATACGAATTATAGGCTATTATAAAAATCTGTTATATCTGACAGTTGATTTGCGGCCCAGTAGGGATATGAGGTTCTTCATGGGTGTAACTGGTCACTTCATACTTGATTACACCATGAATAGTGTTATGCAAGCATGCCGTAGCTTTAAAGGACCCCCATACTTCAGAAAATATATTCGAGCTATACCAAGAAACAGTGGCCCTCTATAATCTTAAGAATAAGGTGACTACCATTGTTACCTGTAATGCAGCAAACATGGCGAAGGCATTAACACTTTTCCCAATGGAGCAATTTGAAGAGGATGATGACAGGGATGACTTTGGTGTTGATGACTGCAATACCCTTCCATCTGATGAGACAATACCAACAAAGTCAACAATGTATGAATATCTACTCCCTAACCGCAGTCCATGCTTTGCCCATATTTTACAGCTTGTGGTAAAGGATGGTTTGGGGAATGATGGTCAGATTAAGCAATTTCTGGTAAAAGTAGCTAAACTAGTTAGTTTCTGTAGGAAGTCAACAACGGCTACAGAAGTTCTACCGAAGGAATTAAAGCTTCAGGTGGCAACCTGTACACGCTGGAACAGCCAGCTGATGATGATAAGGTCAATACTACGTGTTTCATCTGACACTCCTTACAAGTTGAAGCAGTATGAGCTGAACACTATAACGAACTTTGTGATATACTTGAACCATTTGAGTATGTGACCAATCAGGTACTGGGGCAAAACATGGTGACATCTAGCTTGGTAATTAACTGTGTCCGTGGCCTTTCGGCTGCATTAGCTATCTTCATGAAGTGCATTAGGGGAAACTTGTTTCTACACTGCAGTCCTCAACAGAAACTCGTCTGAAAAAGTTTGAGTCCATGGAGGCTTTCCAGCTAGCTGCTACCTTAGATCCACGTTACAAGCTGGATCCGTGCTGTGACAATGAAGTCCAAGGCATTCGTGACCTTCTGACTAGTAAATACAATACAGCATGCAGTGTGGCTGCTTCATCTAATACATCTACCATGAATGCTTCTACTGTCGAACCACCACCAATGGAAAGGAACAAATTCTTTGCCTTGGCAAACTGGTCTTGTACACAAACAACAAAACCATCAGAAACCGAGGTTTCACTCTATCTCAGTCAACCATGTATACAAGAAGACAGTGAGCCCCTTGGCTAATGGAAGGCCAAACAAAGTGAGTTTCCCATTTTAACTATAGTTGCAGAAAAATGCCTAGCCATTCCTACTACATCGGCTCCTGTGGAAAGACTGTTTTCTGTTGCTGGCAAGCTTTTCAGGCCCCAAAGGTGTAATTTAGGTGATACAAATTTTGAAGAATTGATGATGATAAGATGTAACACTGAGTAATATTTTCTACGGCTAAAATTTAAGATGCCAAGTTTTTGTTTATAAAAAAAAAATAATTCAATTTTGTTTATTACTAGATGCCAACTTTTTGTTTATAAAAAAATATGAATTTTATGTTTATTACAAAGTTGTATAACGAGAATTTGTGACATTTTTTTTACCACAGACATGTGAATGATTAAAGTTCTATTTTTTCTGTCGATACAGTTGGAAGTACCTGAGTTGATAAGATAAGCCTATAATACTGGGTAACATTTTTCTAAGGCAAAATTTTGAGAAGCCAATTTTTTTTAATAAAAAATGTGAGCTTTATGTTTATTACAAAGCTGTATAATAAGTTTTTGTGGCATTACTAAATACAGTCATGTGAATGATAAAAAAACCTTTATTTTTCCTGATGAATGTTGATACTTGATACAGATGTGAGCAGCTTTACCCGAATTGAGTAAAATTTAAGTTTCGCCCCTCATATAATGAATTGTAATTGAAACACTCATGATTTGAATTGAATTGGAATTGAACATTTATTTTTGAAAATCATTTGGAATTGAACAGGATTTGATAAACTCATAATTTTCGTTGAATTGAAATTGATTTGAATTGATAAAAATGAATTGACCCCAACCCTGGCTTGGATATGATTCTGATATGAGTGTGTCCGGCAACACCTTCGTATTGATGTAAAAATCCTCGTGATCAGGATCCCGAAAACTTACAAGCGTTCGGCAATACCTTCATATTGATGAAAATATTCTTGTAAGTACGGTTCCGATAACGTACACATGTGCGGGAATAACTTCACATGGCTGTAAAATCTGCGTCAGTACGTTTCTGATAATATGTGGGCGTGTAACTTCGCCTACAGACATAAAAGCATCTACGATAGCACAGTCTAGGAAAGCGAATGCCTGAGTACGTATAATATAAAAAAATAAATATAAAAAACATACAAGCAGTAAAAACAACAAAAGCACAAATCTACACACGCGACATTTCTCCCACATACTCGAAGCTGAACAAAATCTTGGTCGAAAAACTGAGAATTCCATTCCTCAACATTAGCCCAAATTCAGAGAGATAATTCCTATAATTAGAAATTTTTCCCGTTTTTTTTTCCTTAAAGCCAGGCCCACTTTAAATTTCAAATGCTATGCAAACACAAGACGTAATAATATAGTTTGTCTTGATTTCGTTCCATGTTTTTTCTGACGAAGACGAAGGGCCTTCTGTTTTTTCTGGGACTTTTCTCCGGACGTAGAAGACCCTCGAAGTCTAGGCCTGTCCCGGTCGTCTTTTCAAAACCAGAATAAGTGGCAGCGAGAGGAGAGGTCCATTTCCACGATTTTTTGTAAACTAAACATAGCTTACACTGAAGAGGGCATTTATCATTAAGATTCTTGTCTTCTTCCTCCTCGGAGATGCAGCAGCTGCAGCAGCTTCTTCAATGGAGGGCTCGGGCTAAGATTGTTTTTAAAGGGAATGAGCCAGATCTAAATGCAACTGCAATTAAGATACAAGTCTTGTTAATCTAATGAAATCGAGGCTTGACTTGGAGGAGCTATGTCAAGTTCTTTTTCAGGATAATGAAAAAAAAGGAATATGATTCACATCGAAATTTAATTGAATGAATTTCAAGAGTAATATAAAAGTATTAAAATAATTTCCATATGCATATTAAATACGAGATAACAATTACACTTTCGGAATCAACTGCCAGTGACGTGCACTTAATTTTTTTTATGGCTTGTGTAAAATTGATGTGGGGGTAATTGTACAAGTAACAGAAATAAAAGCTTCATTTACAAATAGGAATACTATATTGTTAAAGTATTATTCGGGATAATAATGAAATAAAAGTCACTGACATACAAAGAACTGAATCCATGAACCCAAGGTTAAGGCTGCAGTAAATATGATGATGAGATTATGACCAACCACAGTAAACCAAAGTACATTCGTCGTGACAGCCTAAAACTCGAAAGACTCAGTAACGTGTATACACCTAAAACACTGATAATTCAGAGTAATTTACCGTCCTATTTTTCCAAAAGGTTTTTCTACAAATGAGTGTTGTACCCAATGAGAATTTCAATTAACTGAAGCTGTTTATGAAGGGACGTTTACAAGAAAACCATAAAACGACATTGGAATAGCATTCTCTGAAACAAGGTACTACCAATCCTTTCATGCCTTAACTGGCCTCTTTTATAGGAGATTCGTGTACTTCTGAAACACTGCCCTTTTACAGTGATTCAATTGAAACATTTTTAACACGATAAAGAAAACTGATAGCATAAGGAAACATTACTGATGATGCAATAATAACTGTACGAATTTTATTGAACCTTTTATTAATACTAACTGGCAATTACCCTCTCTCTCTCTCTCTCTCTCTCTCTCTCTCTCTCTCTCTCCTTAATAGACCTTGTCATAAATTGGTCATACTCTAATACGGTAGACCCACCCTCTGTCTGCGTAATTGTTAGTACCTCGAATTACCATAACTGCCGTCTGCGGAATCGAGGGCTTGGCAATTGCTATGACTATGTGGTATGTCCACAATACATCGCGCCCCGCGTAACTGCATTAAGCAAAAGCCCCATATTGCCAGCAGTTAATGCCAAACCCATCGGTTGTAATTGCGTTTTAAATTGCAGGATATTCGATGCCATCTTGCTCTCGTATTCACTGAATGGAAAATTAAATATGGCCAGGTGCTCAATGAGCTTATACCAAAAAATTTAAAATTGTTCAGTGTTCGTAAACACCGATCCTGACGGTTGAAACATCAGATACAGGAGGAGGACTGAATGTAGAGAAAAAAAAGCCCATAGTTTTTGAAAACCAAGGTACCCCTCAACATGCAACAAGTGAACGACAATGTTTCACTATAATACCCAATGACCAGGCAATTGGTTCGGGTCAGGCAGAACAAGTTAGTGTTGCTTTACGTTACACGAAATCGGAAAGTAAACACAAAAAGGGATTGAACTGCGAAGTTCAAATATAGTTCAACATCATATAACAGTAGATGCTTTATTACTTTGGCATACAAAGATCAAAACCCCAGAGAGATCAAACTTCTGAATTTTTTTTTTAAATCCTCAAGGTACTCAATGGGAGATCATTTCATACATACATACATGCACATATGTATGTGTGTGTATATATATATATATATATATATATATATATATATATATATATATATATATATATATATATATATATATATATATATATATATATATATATATATATATATATATATACACGATTATACCCTAAAATACGGTGGCTTCAAGGAACTGTTACTGCCCAGTAAGGGAAACTCCTGTTACGGAATACATACATAGACAACATTCCCATTTAAGTATATTTTATTTACACAATAACCTAAATGATGTATGTTAAGACAAAAGGGCTTGAATATCATAGAAACATCTTTCCATAATTCATTTCGAGATTTAAAAAGAAGTTAAAGGAAAAATGTTATCATCATTAGAGGAATATCTTTAAGATTCAACAAAGACCATGATAGTTTTGTCAACAGCTTTCAGAACAAATAATTCAACTACATCTTATTTTTAAAAGGATTCGTCGAAGACCATGGTAGTTATAAGGCCATCTATTAATACCAATAATTAATCTTTTGACAATAAGTTTTTCATAACGTAAGAAACAAGTCAATCAATAGTTTTGCCTGTCCTAAACGAGGTTTCCCGAATCCCTTGAAAGAACCCGTCAGAGATGTTATTTATATCACAGACTTTCTCATTCTTCAAGCTAGACACAAGACTATGCGATTATGAATTCCGCTGTCTTGTGCATCGGTTTCTAAACAGAAGGCTGTGTATTTTCATTCTTCGAAGGAAAACAAAATAGAACTCGACCAAAATAAGCAAAAAAGATTTAACTACATTTTATACATTCATCCTATTGAATTTTAGAGGAATTCCTTATTCTCTACCTGGAGCCGGCAGAAGAATAATTTGACAGCACGAAAAATTACAAAATAAGATAAATACCAGATAGTCATTATACTCATAATAATTTTTTGTAATTTTTCGTACTGTCAAATTATTCTTATTTCCCTCCTAGCTAGATTTTTAGATTACTGTGAAAATCAGTTACCTGTAAATGGGAATAAATGGGCACCCTGAACTTTTTCCATATAGGGCCGAAATGTTTCTTTGAAGCCACAGTTTTTTAGGATGAACACCTTAGTGGTATATATAATATATACATGTATACAAGAATAACTACACGTATATACAAATAACATCCCTCAGGGGTTCATGCCGTCAGTGCTCCTCGCGTGGTACATTGCAGGCGTTACTAAAGGGTGTTTGCAGTGTCCTTTTGGTCCCTGACTGCACCCACTTTTTAGCCTTTTACTCTACCTCCATTCAAGCTCCCTTCTTCATTCTAACTGTCCAGCCTCTCCAACTATTACTTCTCAGTGCAACTGTGGGGGGTTTCTCCCAGTTCCACCTTTAGATCCTGGTACTTCATCTCTTGGAAGAAGAAGCTACAGGACAGCGCTCCTTATTTTGGAAATTTTTGTGGGGTTTTAGTGATAGTGACACTATGAAATATAGCTCCCATATAATATAGAGTGATGGGATGCAAGAAAGTGCAGAGGTGATCAAGCCAAGTGCTGGTATATGTAATTTTCAAGGTAAATAAGATACGCTCAAACTTTCGAGTCCTTGCCGGTTCACCTCAAAGGTCCGAGGCTAATTGCCTCGGGGTGTTCACACTCATAAAATCCGTTTTCTATTACCCCACTTGTGTTACAGCTCAATATAAACAATTACAAAATGGGGAGTTATCATTCGTTAAGGAGAAAAGGCTCCATCGGTTTGCTTTTTTTCAACTTCAACAATGACAATGGAGTTGGTTGGTGATGTTTTGTTCAACAAAATGAAAATGAACGTAAGTAATGTTACTGGTGTACAAAACATTAGTGAAAATAAAATACTCGCAAAGTTTAATTCAGAAGAAACTTTTGCAGAGTTGTTCGAGAATATGAAGATAAGGCTATTCATTTAAGTGAGGTGGTAAATGTTAAGATAGTCAATCTGTAACGTATGTATCAATAGGAATACCCCGTTCGAAATGTCTGACAAGGTTGTCATATCGGTTTTGCGTAGGTATGGAAAAAATGGAGAGTATAAGACATAATAAATTCAATATGGGTCCCTTCTCTGGCCTGTTAAACGGGACTCGGACTGCTAAAATGAGACTTAGAGAGAACATCCCCTAATCCGTCAATACTAGTGGATTTAATATTCCCATCTTATAATGGACAGAGGCGAGCGTGTTACAGATGTGGGCAAGCCAATCACCTAGTTAAAGACTGTTCAAATGAGACAGGAAAGCAATTATGCAGATTACGTGAGGAAAACTTTCCCAGTGATACAAAGGAATAATACAGAAAAGGAAAGCCCAGAATTAGTAAACACTGAAGCTGAAGGAAAGACAACGGTAGATAAAGCAGAAACTGATGAAGAAATGCGAGTTGAAAACAGCGACGAAGAGAGAAGGGAGGAAGAGACGGTTTTACAAGATGAAGAAGAAATCAGGAACGTAAGAGAAGCTGTTATTTGCGAATATGGTAATAACGATGAAACAGATGAAGAGACGAATTCTCTTTATTTTCCAGTCCGAGAATCAGCGACCAGTTCCAGTGAAAGTTCCAGCCTTGGTGCACAGGGAAGACAAAGACGAAGAGATTGTTGTGGTTACGGAAGAAGAAAATTCATCTCTTGAAAAACAAGCGGATGTGACGGAAAAAGAAGACAAAAGAAAACATGTAGCATAAATATGAAGCAACCACCAAAGATTTCAAAATTAGATTTCAGGCTTTTTCAAAAAAAGATCGAAATACAGCAGTAATGTTAATTGCAGATTATATGAGTGGAATTTGGTTAGGATATAAATTGGGCATTTACTGCCTTGACAGAAAAAAAGATTGAAATTATTAAAAGCCTAGTGTTCAGTAATAGAAATATATTGATGAAAACTTACGGATGTAAATGTAAATGTAAAACTTACTTTTCTGATAACTACTTAAATGTGTGAAGTTCTGTTTATAAAAGTAAGAGGCCCAGGTAAGAAGAAAAATTATCATTGTAAAATTAGATAAATGCTATGAAACAACTGTAAAACTGCATTAACGTATTTTCTAATAAAAGATAATTTTTTTTTTTCATAATATCCAAAAACAAAGGTCAAATCCCCTCTGCATAAACTTTAGACCAGTCAAGGTTAACTACTGTAGAGCAGCAAGAATATTTTCAGTATTCACAAACTGTGCCTCTAAGCAGTGTATTACAGCCGGTGATAGATCGTTTGGGAGCCGCACAAAATTGTTCTTTTGAAATGATCAGATCCATAACTTTCTTCATTCTGCTTGCTATTATTTCATAATCTACATTAAACATCGTGATGGGTCGCCACTTGCCTATTAATTGCTGATTGCCACTCTTCACTGCCATTTTTATTACTCCCCTATTACCATCCTTACTCATTACAGATTCTTTAAGTGAATATTTTATAACTTGTACAAATTCAGATTGTGTAGTCTTCCACACGGTCTTATAAAATTCTATCGATAAACCGTCAGTTCCTGGGCACTTTCCGTTCTTCATGCCATAGATGGCATTCCAAACTTCAGATTCAACCAGGTTCAGTTAGCTTTTATTTTCCCGTCCTTCTATAACATTTTCAATCAAATCCAAAAATACATTTTGCTTTGCTTCATCATTTTCTACCTTCTCAAACAGTTTTGAGTAAAAGTCATAAAATTCCCTCAGTGCATCTTTTGAATCATCTGAGATAGTTCCATTTTGAAAACGAAAAATTCAATATGTAATTTTTTTTTTTTGGCATTTGTCTCTTTTCCTAGCACATATAAGGATAATTTTTCACCATGAAGTCTGTCGTCTATTTTTTCTCGTAATCTAATCCCATCACAAGTTTCATTTTCCAACATTCTAATTCGATTTCTTTTAGAACATTAATTTCCTCATATTTATTGCACATAACTGAATGAACTTCATATTTACTTCTCAATACTGACTTCAAGAAGTTTAGCGTTCCATATTTTTCTTTATTTATAATTTTTGACATACATATGAAAAATGTTTTGAGCTCTTGTTTAGTGCAAGCCCACCAGTCTAGAATGGAACCAAATTCTGTATGCCTCTTCCGTTCCAGCCTTTCCCAAATTACAGGAACATTTTCAAGTACAAATGTATCACTGAGGATTTTAGAGTTTAGGTTCCAGTAGCTTTTGCCCACACTAAATTTGTCATTTGTTTTTATCCTTGTTTTCATTACATTATGATTCGACCATGATACTTGAATATTTTATTCAGTACTGACAACGTTATTGTAAAGTTCTTTTACATAACTTCTATCTAATCTTGACCGATGTGATCTCTTTATAAAAGTGTATGTAATTTTATTATTATTTATAACTCAAACGTCTTTAAGTTTAAGGGTATTTTTGAAATTTAGCCAAGACTTCGAAACAAGATTATTATCAAGAGAGATTCGAACAATCTCTTTTACTGGTTGTGCTATTACAGTCCGCTCAGATTTTTACATTTTGCAAATTACTTCTACAGTAGCATAACAATGTGTTTTGAAATAACTCTTCTCTGTCACTTTTCTTATCATTTCCTGATGGAGCCTAAACATTAACTAGCTGTAATTCCAAATCCAACACCTGACACTTAGCACTAGCAATACGTCCCCCAACTTCCATCCCATGACTCAAAACCTTCACTTGTGGCTATTTATTCATCAGTATTGCGGATCCACCTTTGAACAGGAGGCCGGGATTCAATATGATTTCGCAATGCTTTCCAACCTCTTTTAACTGGTTTTCAGTTTTTATATTGTGTTCCTGAATATATATAATGTCTAAATGGTGCAAGTACATAAAATTTATTAATTTGATTTACTTATTCACAGTACACAGGCGCCGTTAATGTTTATTGTACCTATATTTAAATAAGCGAAGACGTCAAATCAAGAGAAAAAAATGAGGGTCGCTTACATATCCGTTTTTATACGCTTAGCGATCGGGATTCTGACAAGTTCTTCATCAGAACTCTTCTCTGCCTCCATCTGAACATCATCCAAGCCATTACCAATTTCGTCATACTGAACTGATCCTTGGTCCTTTCTGATGGTAATGCGGTTATTGAAGTATTACTAACACAAGCTTGCCATTTCTCCGTCTTTTCTTTCCTTTGTTTTCTCCTTTTTCCGTCACATCCGCTTGTTTTTCAAGAGATGAATTTTCTTCTTCCGTAACCACAACAATCTCTTCGTCTTTGTCTTCCCTGTGCACCAAGGCTGGAACTTTCACTGGAACTGGTCGCTGATTCTCGGACTGGAAAATAAGAGAATTCGTCTCTTCATCTGTTTCATCGTTGTTACCATATTCGCAAATAACAACTTCTCTTACGTTCCTGATTTCTTCTTCATCTTGTAAAACCGTCTCTTCCTCCCTTCTCTCTTCGTCGCTGTTTTTTCAACTTGCATTTCTTCATCAGTTTCTGCTTTATCTACCGCTTTCTTTCCTTCAGCTTCAGTGTTTACTAATTCTGGGCTTTCCTTTTCTGTATTATTCCTTTGTATCATACTAGGAAATTTTTCCTCATGTAATCTGCATGATTGCTCTCCTATCTCATTTGCACAGTCTTTATATTATATATATATATATATATATATATATATATATATATATATATATATATATATATATATATATATATATATATATATATATATATATATATATATAATATATTGCTCTCTATCTTATATAGTCTCTATATATATATATATATATATATATATATATATATATATATATATATATATATATATATATATATATATATATATATACATATATATATATATATATATATATACATATATATACATACATACATATACTGTATAACTGTTTGTGCGCCCATTACTTTATTCCTTAAAGAGCTCAGACAGAAAAGAAATACCTCTGTAACGTGTACTTAGCACCCTTCGGAAAAAAAAAAAAAAACTAAGAACGAAGGCGCACACCCCGCCATCACTTGGAGCGACCAGCAGCTTTGGTTCATCTTCATACCAAATTCGGTTGAAGTAAATTAACGCTAAGTGCCGTCAAGTACTGCCACTGTACGGCCACCCTGGAAGCGAAGGAGAGAAGGGAAGGGTAGTGTATTTTCCAATAAGTTTTGCCTTGTTATTCCATTGATCTTCCTTTTTTATTTCCGACACGCATGCAAAACTGAATCAGCTGAGAAAATTCAATTGATATTTTTCAATGGAAATCAAAACGTGAAGCCTAAAAGAAAACGTTATTGCCAATCCAAACGGGGCAACAACAGACCGGCATCCGGAATGGAAATTGACAGGCCGTTGATATTATCATACAAATGCTCGCAAATTACCTAAATTGCACCTTGGCAGACAAACTGGCCATTAGCGAGAGTCGGCGGTACACGATCCCAAGTCTTGTGGGTCTGTAAGGACCACACGCTGTCTATTTAAACCTAGATTACGGCTCGTTTAATGACCTGATGCATTGGCATACTCTTCCGCACACAACCGCCATGTAAGGGTGAGGGGGTCAAGCACGGTAATTTGTAAGACGACACGCTCGGCACACTGCGAAGCAAAAGTGGTCACTACCATCCAAAGTGGGCTCTCTCTCATAACCCACGGCTGGGAATTCTGTTGAAGTCAATAAAATACTGCCTCTTTCTGTCATGGCAATAGTGATGATGATCTTTCGAGTGCAATAACTTCTAAAAGCACAGCAATATTAAATACAATCTGATAATTTTATTTGTTTTAGATCATGGGCATACACAAAGAATACAGATATAACAGTGTGTGTAAAATACATTAGCGAGTGTAAAAAAAAGTGTGATAGTCAAACTAGTGAAAGTAATAATAATAATAATCTCTAACACAGCATAATGCGATACATGTACATATAATTTTTTTTTCTTTTTTGTGTAAGAACAACAGTCAGGGGGTAATGATCTCCACGTAAAATGTATGTCCAGCCTGGGCCAGCCATTGTCACCACTGACCCCTGGAGTAACCATGCAAAATGAAGGTATCAAGACCCACAGGTTCAGGAAGATGGGTCGGGACTTCCCTTCCTGACCGTCTTTTACTGGCGTCATTTTTGACGGTTTACGTACACAAGTAACTACGATTATTATAACTAATATATATTATATATATATATATATAAATTTCTGACTCACGTCGGGATCGAACCCAGATCTTTCAGGTGGAAGGCAAGGGCGCTATCCACTAGGCCATACAAGTCTATCCCAAACCCAGGTCTTTCAGGAAATTGACTTCTGTTCCACACGTGATTGTGTTGGTCATTTCTATCTTATTCACTCAGAAGGGATAATTCGAATGAAATGCTGTCTATTGGGTCATTGCTGAGTCGGGAAGCTGGGGAAAACTCGCTGGCATGCAAGCAGTTAGCTTGCCCAGGTAATTCCTTGGGTGCAGTTGCTCTCAGGTTCCATCTTCTTTTAGACTTGTATGGCCTAGTGGATAGCGCCCTTGCCTTCCACCTGAAAGACCTGGGTTCGATCCCGACGTGAGTCAGAAATTTATTTCTGTTCCACACGTGATTGTGAGATCATTATTTCTATATATATATATATATATATATATATATAGAGAGAGAGAGAGAGAGAGAGAGAGAGATAATGGCATACACACAACGGTAAAAACTGATTTTGTTAACATTACTGAAACCAGCTGTTAGATATTCCGCTGCAGCAAATATAAGAGCCTTTTGTCGTCGTCACGATGACGGTTTTTCGAATGGCCGAGCACTCGAAAAGCAGACGGTCATCGTGCCATGCAGAAAGGAATTTTAAGGTCTTCTGTTACACCGGATTCACGGAAGAGGAGGAGGAGGAGGAAGGAGTCCAAGTTAATGGAAAGCCTTTGATGGGGATATATCTCCCATTCCATTCCTTTAGGCGATAAATTTATGTGGAGAAATGGACCGCGGGGAGTCTGCTCAGATTCATATGCAGTAAATCTGGGTTATAATAAAATTCTAGTCTTATCCGTACTTCCATTTATTACTCAAGTCGCGTGAATGAACAGTGCGCCTTTAGTAGAAACTCGAGTGCTGTAAGTACAAAGCATTCAAGGTAATCAAGGAATGTTTCCTTCGGTATCGAAAAGATTATTATAAGTATAAATGTTTCCCACAACATTTTCCACAACAGAAAAACAGTGCTTACAATAATGAATTAAACTGGTAATACATTTAATTATTTCATTGCTTTCCAACAGACTAATAGATACTGATCAATTGTATTTCAAAACCTGCACTTTTAAGGATGAACAGAGGGGTGTTGCTTACAACCAATATTTGCACCGCATGAAAATAACATCTTCAATATATCTTGTTGCTTTATCATTTGATCTTTCAGTGTCTTCTCGCCGTTATTTCAACACGTGCTATGCCCATAATAAAAGTGACGTTCTTCAAATTCTCTGCTATGCAGTACTGCAAGAACAATATCTCAAAAAGAAAAGTTCAATGTTTCTTTCATCAAGGTTCAAAACTTGAGTTTCGGGCTCGCAGTTTATCATATCTAGTACCGAAACAAAACTAACTTGTTCACGTTAGGTCGCTGCTTCAATGCTCTTCATGTGTCTACTTTTTTTTAAACAGGGGCCAACCGTAGTCTACGAGTGGTCCCTTCAAATAATGATTTAAGACAGGTAATTTACACTTTGCAAATGACCGCTTTCAGTTTCTGCATCATTTTTGTAAAGAAAGTCCTCCTATAGCCCTTTAATTCATCAATCTGGCGGGCATCA
>NC_089784.1:42704144-42714144 GCF_040412425.1 Macrobrachium rosenbergii
ATTATGAGGCATTATGGAATACCAGAAAAGTTTGTGACAGTTACCATGAACATGCATGAGGGTACATCTTGTAAAGTGGTGGTTGATGGGTGTTTGAGTGATCCATTTGAAATCAAGTCTGGTGTGATTCAGGGTGGCATTCTGTCTCCTCTGTTGTTTGTATTGGTCGTGGCTTACGTTATGAGAAGTGTTAAAAGAGAAACGGATGCAGGTATACTCTGGGGAGAAAATGTGAAACTTCTTGACTTAGATTATGCTGATAATATGGTTTTGATCTGCGAGGGACCAGAAAAGATGCAGGGTGTGTTGGTTTGTCTAGTGAGTGAAGGTCGAAAGGTTGGTTTGGTTATTAATAATGGAAAAACTGAAATCATGAATATGAATATTGAAAATGCACAGGATTGTCTGACTGAAGGTTTGGTTGTAAAGCAAATGGGTAATTTTAAATATCTGAGCACAGAATTTATGGAAATATTAAAAAATGCTCACCAGGCAATGGGAATGCTTAAAAATATTTCGAATAATGGCAATTTTTCTGTGGATACAAAAATCAGAATTTATAAGGTAATGGTTAGGAGTATTTTGATTTATGGGCATGAGTCATGGTACAGTACAGTGACTTCAGATAATAAATTCTTAGCATTTGAAAATAAGGTGCTCAGAAGAATATTGGAAATTAATTGGAGGGATAGGATATCAAATAACAGAATTAGAGAAGTAACGGGGATGCAGAGGGTCGATGAGTATGTTAGGTTCTCACGCTGGAAGTGACTAGGCCATGTGTATAGAAGACAGGGAATAGTACGATATACACCAGGGTGGGTTGCCCTAGGCAGAAGAGGTAGAGGTAGGCCAAAGGACACATGGTTAAGGACAATGAGGCGGGAAGTAGGAGATGAGTGTTGGGGAGATCTTGAGGGGTTAGCCCATGGTGGAATATGGTGGCATGAGTTCATTGAGGCCCTATGCATCCCCGTGGGTGCCACAGGAAATGACTGATTGATTGATTGATTGACTGACTGATTGATAAATACATAGTTGTATGTGTGTGTGTGCACGTGTTACGGCACAACTTTGAAACGCATTGAGCAATTTCAGCCAAACTTGGTATACATATGACTTACGATGCGAAAAAAAAACACTGTGGGGGAAAGACATCACTAGCACCAAAGGGCATCAAAAGGGTGTGGGGGTGGGGAGGGCTTCCTTGGAACAGGGCTAGTTCTGCTCTTAGAATTAGTAACTAAATAAAATCTATGGTTTTACCATACCTCATTTCAGTATACACATGACTTACTATTTGGAAAGGAATACTGTGGGGGGTAAGACTTCACTGGCAACAAATGGTGTGGGGGTGAGAAGGGGGTGACATGTAAAAATCAGGGTGACATGTAAAAATAACAGAAAATGACAGATATTAGTGTCTAATCCATAGTTTTCGAGGTCACTGAGATGAATAGTGACACTCCTGATGCCCCTTAAGTCCGCGTTCAGCCCTAGGAAAGGGAGGGGTGAGAAGGGGGTGAAAAATAAAATGTAAAAAATGACAGATATTAGCATCTAATCCATATTTTTCAGCGTCTCTGAGATGAATAGTGACACTCCTGATGTCCTTTAAGTCCAAGTTCAGCCCAGGAAGGGGGAGCTAAGAAGGGGTGAAATATAAATGTCAACAACGCTGGGCAATATAATTGAAACAATTATCTTAACAGGAAAAAGAGAGAGAGAGAGAGAGAGAGAGAGAGAGAGAGAGAATTCAGAGTTTTCCTGGGCAGCACTGGGTTGGTCAGCTAGTGTGTGTGTGTGTGTGTGTATTAAGATTTAAGCTGACTAATTGCTGGCCTGTGAAAAGGTGTGTCCAATGCAGGTGGCTTTTATGTTGACGTTGGTATTTTCCCTGGTTAGATACAGCGGGTATCTAACACGCTCATTTTGTGCCTTCCAATCATGGCCAAGATGCATGGGACATGACAGATCGATGGAAGCTTTGTGATATCTGTGGATTCAGAAGGCGGAGTCCTTCAAACATTGAACCCGATGGTGACGTCACATTTCTAGGGAGGGCTTATTAAGTGAATGTGTGCATACGTGCAGTCTCTAATGTGTATATCATAGAGGAACCATACAATGGTATTGACTTCGATTTGCGGCTGGTATGATCACTCGTTTGAGCTGTGTTAGTGAATGAGAACAGCCATTTGGAGGGGCGGCTTCCAAATGGGGCAAAGAATGTGAGTAAGATAACTCATTAACACTTATATCTCTCGTTTCTGACGCCTACCACTCAAAAAACTGCAAAGAAAACCTTCGCAGGGATGGAGAAGATGGGTTTGTCTCAAAAGACATCCAGTTGTTGGGCATCTCCCTTCCACATAGTAACAGAAAAGGACGGCACCCTATGCCCGTGTGGGGACTACAGAAGGCTGAACGTGATCACCAAGGCTGACCACTATCCCCTCCCTAACATCTGAGATGTGACCACCTTCCTGCACAGTGCAAAAATCTTCTCAAAACTGGACCTTCTCAAAGGTTACTTCCAGATTCCTAAGAATCCCCTAGACATCCCGAAGACCGCCACCACAACACCCTTCGACACCTTCATCTTCAATTACTCCTGCTTTGCCCTCTGCAATGCAGAAGCCACTTTTCAGCATTGATGGATGGTATCCTGGGAGACCTTCCCTTCTGTGTCTGTTATGTTGATGATAGTTTAATTTTCTCTGCATCAAAGGAAGAACGCCTCCAACACCTGCAAGAAAACGGCCTCATCGTCCGATACGACAAATGCTCCTTCACCACCAAGAGGGTAGAATTCTTGGGGCATCTCACAACACCTGAGGGTGTCCAGCCTTTATCTCGCTGCTGTCAGGAAGTTCCTTACCCTACCACCGTCAAAGGTCTACAACAGTGGTTCCCAGCCTTTTTAGCAGTTAACCCCAATCATGCTCCTCCAGGCATAACCGTGACCCCACTGGTTTTATGCAGTGTATATAACTATATAATGTATGTGTTGCATGTTACTTTATTACTTACTGTAGGCTGTAAAAGCAAAGAACAAGTATAATTTTCTTGTAAGAGGTGTTACACGTAAGGCTGAAAAAGAAGAGACAAAATGAACATGATTAAATTCAATTCTCTGTAGTATGAACATTTTCATCAGAAAAATTTGTGTTACATTCCACAAAGGCAAACTAAAGATGAAGCTGTTTCTTTATCAACTGATAACTGATTTTAATGGGAGCCTTGGGGCTGGATTTCACTGGTAAGTTTGTCCATTCGTGGCTCAATCGTAGAAAGTGCTACTCTTAAATCATGTTCAGGTTGCAACCAATTATACCGGCTTAATAATATCTCAAACAAAAGATGTAATTTGGTACCATCCACCAATAGGGGAAAGAGGAAAAGGGCAAAGGAAAGAGAAGGGAAGTTGGCTAAGGAGAGAGGAGGGGAGGGGAGGGAGGCAAGGAGAGGAGCAGGAGGAGTATAAAGAGGAAAGGAGAAGTGAACAAAGAGAGAGGAGGAGGAAGGGTAAAGAGAAAGAAAGGGAAGAAGAAGAAGAAGAAGAAGAAGAAGAAGAAGAAGAAGAAGAAGAAGAAGAAGAAGAAGAAGAAGAAGAAGTAGGGCTATAGAGGAGAAAGAGGAAGGGGCATGGAAAGATGTGAAGGGAGTTGGGACAAAGGAAAAGGATGGGGAGGAGTAAAGAGGACGGCGGCAAGGAAAGGAGCAGGTGAAAAAGGACCAAGAAAAGGAAGGGGAGGAGTAAAGATTAGGATGGGGAGATATAAGAAAAGGGAGGACAGAGCAGGGACAAGGAAAGAATATGGTGCCAGTATCTTTTGGTTTTAGAAGCCTTAATATTATTGTGATCCAATGAAACCATTCATTGACAAGCTACAGCGCAATATTTCGTTGGGAAGTGAAGTGTTCAATTTCTGTTGTGTGTACACCACTTTTACATATTTCAGAATTTTAAAGACAGCAAAACTGTGAAAGCTATAATGCACATTCCAAATCAGTATAAGGGTAAAAATACATCAGCTTACCAACAGAAGATGAGAAAGTTTCTAGAGATCGCTTCTCGTTATGCCCATGCAGTTCCAGTGACAAGTAGACTGTGTGTGGCTGCCTGGCTCAGGCTGGATGTGGACAATTCACATTTGGAGGACACAAGATTCTGTTCACCTACCAAACCAGCACGACACTCAGGGACACCAGCATTAAGCATACATTAGTAAAATTTTCAAAATATAAATATATACATGATTATGTTTATGAAGCCAGCAAAGTTGCTTACAAATGTCTTGAGACAGCATTGGTGGTTAGGACATTTGCATTAAAATTATAATACCCAAGAACAAATTTTTATGCATAATCAGCAGTAATATACTCTATAATTATGGCAACATAGAGATATATCATATGCTGAAAACATATCATAATAGGCCCTCACCTGGGGATCCCTGCAGGAAGGTGCCTTCACCTCTGCCAAAAACGCCCTAGCCAAGGCCACCACCCTCTCTTTCCCTGCACCAGGTCATTCTCTACCGATTTCCATGGCCACTAGCAACATAGCCATAGGAGCTGTTTTCCAGAAGATTATCCACAGTCGTCCTCGACCCCTCACCTTTTTTAGCAGGAAACTCAGCAAGACAGAGACAAACTGCTCTACGTTTGACTGTGAGCTCCTGGCGGCGTATCAACATTTTTTCGAGGCCCTGACTTTCACCCTTCAAACTGACCATCTGCAACTAGTGCATTCCATAAACTGATAGTCCAATGCCTGGTCACCCCATTAGCACCGCCACCTGTCAGCCATCACCGAATTCAGATGCACCCATCGTTACCTACTCACAATGGTCGACCACTCGACAAGATGGCCTGAAGCCACTCCTATGACAGCAGCATCAGCAGCAGCATGTGCCAGTGCTTTCCTCTCATCATGGGTGTCCAGATTCAGCATTACCCAATCACAACACCTCTGACAGAGGCACTACCTTCACGTCGCAGCTCTGGACATCCCTAAACTGCCTCCTCAGCACCCAGTTGCATCACACAACTGCCTACAATCCTGAATCCAGTGGCATGGTCGAGAGGTTACACCGCACTTGAAAGCAGCCCTGATGTTTTGCTGCAACTCCTCAACCTGCTATTCGTAGCTTCCATGGGTCCTCCTCTGCCTCCGGACCACACCTAAAGAGGGCCTTGACCTGTCAGCAGCCGAGATGGTGTATGGTGATCTGCTCATGATACCTGGCAAATTCTTCCCCAACAATAACACCTCACGCGACATCATCAGACTCCAGACCATCGTTGGAAAATTCTCCCCTGACCGCCCATCCTACATACAAAATGACAAGTCCTTTATCACCAAGGATCTACATACTGCAACACATGTTCATCAGAACCGATGTTCACCCACCTTTAATCCATCCTTGCCTGGGCCCCTACCGGGTCATTCACTGCAAGCAGAAAGCCTTCCTCATCGACATCTGCAGCACAACAGATTGGGTTGCCATCGACCGCCTGAAACCAGCATACTTGCCTGGCGACATTACTCCTTCAGTCCAGTTTTTGATGGCGGAACGCCCTCTGCAATGCCTTGATCAACTTGGGGGTATTTTTGCCACATAAATAGGTTCCCACCCTGTGTTCCTTGAGCTGACAGACTGGCAACTACTTCGGCGAAACCTGGATCACACCTGGCTCTCAGACTATGGTTCTCATGCCATTCTCCTTAGCAACACATCAAGCCAGCAGGATGGCGCCGAATTCCATGATACACCTGATCTTCATCTTTACAGAAGATACAAAGTCTAAAATTGAATGCATGTGCATTATTGGTCTGTTAGTTACTACATAAATTTCCTGGCCGCTGATTGGTCAGCAATTCATATAAATACCGCTGTAGTTTGTTAATAATCATTCTCAAGATCAACATTTTGTCTCAATTATCATCCTACTAAAACATCGACATCTGGAAAAAAATGCAAAAAACAAAACTTCAGGATGTGCACATCAAAGCCCATGTGGTTGATGGGACAAACTTTATGTTGGTCAAACTGGTAAATTACTGGAGAAATGAACTGCAGAAAAAGTATGACATGTACATGATATTTTTTCATATTACATAAAAATCATGCTGTTAATTGGACAGGAGTTGAAAAATCGGTTTATTCTACACACAAGTTCCAAAGAAATGTAATACTTTTATTAAAGGAAGTTATAGCAAGTATATGAATATTGGCCAAGAAATGCTCCTAACTACAAAACCCAAGTAAAAATCTCACCCACTTCTGGAGTTGCCTTGCACCATTACTGCCAGGAGGAGTACAACGAAATATGAAGCTCCTTCATGGAAAATCTTAGCAATCATCAGCAGAGCTCTTCCGAGTCAACTATACATTAAAATCTGGGGATATTTTCCCACAGAGGAGTAGACACCAGAACCTCTCAGGTCCTTCCATTACCAGCATTATGGCCATCACCAGTACTGCTGCAGCGGCCCCATAATTTGTCCCATATATAGCAAGAAACATGACATAAAAGTCTGGAAAAATTCTAGAAAGTGGAACCCACTACTCCTGTTCTGAACCACCTCATGCTTGGTTGAAATTAACGATGCAATGCTAGACTGGCTTGCACTCCACAGCTGAAGGGAAGGGCAAACCCTTCAAGACCGACCTCGATACCTGTACCTGTACTATGGCCAACGACAACCCAATAATACAGAAAGAAACAACAGAACAGCCAGTGGACGTAGCACCAGTTTCATGTCAAGAGAGACACAAACTGAGCACACAATGCCCACAACTCCTCTTCCCCATCCTACTTCAAACCCCAACCCCAAACCTCAGACCTCAAGTTGCATTTGCATTCTTCAGTACACTCTTCCTTTTGGACTGGCAAAACCTATATTGAAACTGCTAATGACTTGCATAGAGCTCAGGTATTTCATGTGCAAATTCATGGAGATCATCAGCGATAAAATAGGAGAGTATTTACTCTGGATATTATGCCACCTTTGAAACATTGTCTCCACAAAACTCAACAGTGGTATGGAATTTCTGGCCCTGACCTATTTTCTCGAGGAGCAGCACTACGGTAGTTGTTATTCACTTTGATTGACAGGCCTTTTTCCTTGTACTAATGCATTTCTTTTCCCTGTTCGGCTACCTAATCTAACGACCGAATCCTTCAACTACTGCTTTGTCTTCCACTTAAGTTGTTACCTCTTTCCTTTTACCGCTTTACTGAAGGGGAATAAAAACAAAACACAAGGACAAACACAAACCAAGTGCCAATAAATACTACAACAGAACCCAGTTCTCCTAAAGAAACACAGGCACACGTTTTTTCTTCAGTCGAGACCTTTCTCCTACTAAAACCTTTTCCTTCTCTTCCATCGATCCCTAATTCAGAAAATCAATGCTTTTAACTCAACTTTTATCGGTAATTTAAATACCGTATGAAATTTCTGCAGATTTCTTCATTTTCCTTACTGACCATCCATGGCTTGCCAAGACTCGCTACAATCACTCCTTCTCCCCTAAAGACAGGTACCTGAGAGCTTAAAGGAGCTTGCAGTCCTGCCTGCTGAAATTTTCATTTACTGAACATACTTTCACTTTCATACCATCAATTTTTAATAAACTTATTCATGGCTATTTTATCACTTCAGATCACTGAATGACACTTATGGGCTGTTCTACCAGCAAGAGCCAACTCACTCATAAACAACAACAGACCAAATGTATACATTTGTTGTATTTTTATTCTAAAATTATTTTGTAACATGGAATGGTTTTAAGAAGTTTGGTTAGCCTGGTCGAAATTAAAATAACATGATAAGCCGGTTAACTTCTGTTAAGAAATGATCCTGGTGAGGTGTCCTCTAGCAACAAGATCTGTAAATATAAAATATGTTTCACCTATGCTTTCAAGATGTACACCTGTTTTTTTTTTTTCACATGTTCGTGTGTCCTGTGCTTTCATCCTATCATACACAATAGAAATTTCTTCTAGTGTACACCAATCCTATGGAAAAAGTCTAAACAAATAAAACAATTTCAGGATCATACCTTCATTTTCCTTTGCAGTATTTTTGCTTTCAAACTCCCAACGTTCCTGTGAGTTACACACACACACAATATATATATATATATATATATATATATATATATATATATATATATATATATATATATATATATATATATATATATATATATATATATATATATATATATATATATATATATATATATATATATATATATATATATATATATTTTTTTTTTTTTTTTTTTTTCATGATGTTGCCTTGTAATACATATATCCTCCTATAATTTTGACATATTTACTTTTTTTATCATGTGTTATGTGTAATGATAATGATTGTTGAAGTGTCATATTTAGTTTGGCATCAGATCTCAAAAGAACTAATGATTAAGTAACTTAATAGCGTAATTTAGAATTGATAATACAGTTTTAATAGTAACGTAGTTTAGAACGAATAATATCTTTCTTGATAAAAGCGTAGTATATGAACACATGTGTGTGTCCAGCAAGGACTTGTTTCATTTCAATTGTCATCAGTTGAGATAAGAGAGAGCGCTTTGCTTTGGGTCGTGATGACTGGTTTGGATAACAAATGCCAATTCGTTCCATACAAGCTCAAGACGAGTAATTTCATGTTGTTACATGTTCGAGTCATGTACACCATTTTGAGAGAAAAAATACGTGTCTTGATCAGTTACGCCATGTTTTGTAAGATTGCATTCAAAACATTTTGCTGGGATGACGTAACTTTCTTTCTAGAAGTTTCTCCTTGGTATCTCGCACCCAAAATGCTTTAATGACGTCACCTCCCAACTTCTAGAACTTTTGTATCTTGTACCCAAAATGCTTTAATGACATCATGTAATTGTTTCACGTGTTACTGGAATTCTAAAATCTGTTTCATTCTGATTTCTGAGACCAGTTAATTTGGTTCCCTCTCTCTCTCTCTCGTTCTTAGAAAGAGATTACTTTTAACGTAGTGTTTTGTGTCACGTATTAGCATTAACTTTTGAGATCTGAATTTAGTAAACTTATTTAGTTTGTAACGGCGCCTGGTAAAAAAAAAAGTGTGCTTTGTGGTAACACAGCTGCAGCAAAAGATTTTACAGAGGTTTTCACAAGTTTGTGTAAGGTAACGTGAATTTTACTTATTAATACCATGGTATGATAAGTTAGGAAATTTTGACCGAGTGAAATCATTACTGATAAATCTTATGTGTATTTTTGTGTGTTGTTCTATTTACAATCTCTTCATATTTACACATTTTTTTATGTTTGTGATCTAACATTTATTTACGTAGCATTTTAAATATTTCTTGGTAATTTAACATTGCATACTTGATTTAATATTTCATTTGTTATGATTTTCTTTTTAAATCTTGAGTAATTCTTGACAGTTTAAATTTTGCTTGATTAATTTAAACTCCTGATAAAGTTTTGTGAATTAGTTTTGTTTCATAATTTAATTTAAAAATTAAATAAGTGTTGTGTTATTTTCAAGTAATGATAAATTTTTCAGATTGTGAATTCTAATTATACTCTTTGAATTTAAAAATAAATTTTTGTATTTAATGTTTTTAGAAAAACAGTGTTTCATTTATTGATCACCAGTGAATAGGACTGATTGTGTGTGCATAAGGCAAAGTGATAAACATGTTTTGTTCTTTTAGTTTTGCTAAAGTGAATTAAGACCAGGGAAACAGTTAGAGTTGTCTGATGGAGTGATGCCATTTTACTCTAGAATATTTCTAGTTTAATTTTTGATACCTCACACATATTCTAATAAACTTAGTTTGATTTTTCAAGTGATAAATAAGTTTTTTCTTAAGGGATCACTGTTACCTTTAGAGTACTCAGTCTTAATAATTAATGTTATGAGAGTTCAGGTATCTGGCTGAAGTGAGGTATATTTTTGAATCTTGAGATTGGTTGTGTAATAACC
>NC_089784.1:42719144-42729144 GCF_040412425.1 Macrobrachium rosenbergii
TCTTTTGGCCACACCCTGAATCTTCCCTGCTCAAAGAGCTTATGAAAGTCTACTCTTTTCATACTTAACAAATCAAAGAAATTTTCATAACTCCTTCCTGGTTTCCATTCACCCACGAAATCTTGCTCGCATTCACTCATACCAATCTTCTCTCGCTAACACTTTCAATAGTCTGTGCATTTTCTATTCAAACATCAGCCATTTCAGTTTCTTTCGAAACATTTACACCTACATTTACTGACGTGTCTCTGGCTTCAACGATAACGATATCAGACAGACAGTCACGGAGACAACACATCATTATCTCTGACTCACTTTCACAACCAACGAATTCACTCCCTGCTTACACATTCCAAAATACATTTCACATCCCTCATCAAAACTTATTATTGCTCGCAACAACTAACTAACGTAGAGAGATCTACGATTTCTAACAATCTCTAAATGTTTAACAAAGAATAATATAGATAGTTTTCAGTTATATATTATCCACTATATGAAATCTTCAATATATATATATATATATATATATATATATATATATATATATATATATATATATATATATATATATATATATATACATATACATATGAAAACTATCTATAGGTAAGTCAAAAAGTTCCAGGAAAAATTGTTGAATGATGTATTTATTAAACAGGAATGAAACAACCCAAATACTTGGTAAACAATTATCTGTGATGTAGTGATCATATAGACTTGTTACCTCAGTCATCCTCTTGCTACCGTGGTGTTAACATCTGCTTCAGAAAAGTAACTTCTTGAACCCATCGAAAATAAAAATTTTGAGATGAGAGCTAACATCAAGTTCCTGACCAAGCTTTGATTGGAAACCAGGAAAAATTATTGAAGCTTTGCAACAAGTTTATGGAAATTCTTCTCTATCTAAATCAGTTGTTTATGATTGGATAAACGATTTAAGGATGGTCGGGAGGACCTCAAAGACAACCAAAGAGTTGGGAAGACCATCGACTGCAAAAATGAAAGAATTGTGGCTTTGGTGCAGAATCTAGTGGATGAAGATCGTCGGATTACTATCGATATGATAGCTAATGAAACTGGGATCTCCCATGGTTCCGCATTTTCAATTTTAAATGAAAATCTTGGTTTTGAGTAAACTTTCAGCACGTTCGGTCGAGAAATTAAAAGCGTTGCGCGAAGACCAACTGCATCAAAAAGCTGAACTTTTCTTGCAGTTTTAACGAAGATTGAATCAAATGAATCAGAGTTTTTGACCGGATTGTTACTGGAGATGAAACTTGGATCCATCATTATGACCCAGAAAGTAAAATTCAATCAAAGCAATGGTTACCAAGAGGTTCAGCTGTACCAGTGACGTTCAAAGTGGCGAGATCTGCCCAGAAGGTTATGGCAACAGTGTTTTGGGACTCCAAAGGAGTGATTTTGATTGATTTCCTTGAAGGACAAAAAACAATCACCGGGAACTACTACAAAGGTGTTTTGCAAAAACTGAAGACTGCATTGGCTAAAAACGTCGAGGAATTTTGCACCGCAGAATTTTGTTCCATCATGATAACGCTCCAGCACATTCATCAAGGGTTGCAAGAGAAGTCCTACGGAAATTTAGGTGGGAAACTCTTCCACATCCTCCTTATAGTCCTGATCTTGCTCCTTCAGATTTTTTTCCTGTTCCCAAAACTCAAGGAACACTTAAGAGGAGTCCGGTTTGAATCTTTGGATGCTGCTAAACATGCATTTTTCAACATGGTTTAATAGAAAGGCCTTTAAATTTCTACAAAGAAGGGTTGCAGAGGTGGAAACAGCGCCTTGAAAAGTGTATAGAGTTAGATGGTAGATATGTAGAAAAATGATGTTTGAATTTCCTTAAATAAAGAGTATATTGAATTTTTCCTGGAAGTTTTTGACTTACTATCGTACTCTTATATATATATATATATATATATATATATAAATATATATATATATATATATATATATATATATATATATATCTTTTACTGATAATACATACCTGAAAACTATCTATACTTTTCTTTGTTAAACATTTCAAGATTGTTAGAAATCATAGATCTCTCTATGTCCCCTTAAAAAAGAAAAGAGAAAGATCTGCCTTCCTGGACTAGAACTAGGAAACCACATCGCAGCATTCCAACACAGTCAAAAAGCATTACTGTGTAAAATTGCGATATTACACGTGCCACCCTTTTATTTACGGGCAATAAGGCAGACGTGCCTTGAACTATGATCTTTTATTCGAACACAGAGGATATATTATATCAAAATAATACTAGCACACATACAAGTGGGCATATTTTCTCTCATGAACTTTCTATTGAAGTCAGTGGCTTTGTTCGCAGATGCTGTCATCTTATTAATCGATAGTTCTTTTTCTCTTCTGGCAAGCTTCTCTTCTTAGGAATAAGGAAAAATCATTCGGGATTCTTTCAATTTACTTTTTTTTTTTCTAGTCGACGGACCATTTCTCCACCTCGCTTGGTGGCTTCATCAGCACTTGATTACAAACTGTTGTTGTTGTTGAAGATTAAGCCAGCACAATGCCAGCACGGGCTCTTGGTCTCAGAGCAGCCCGTAACAGTAAATGTGTTCTGTAAAGATTAAAGATGGCGGTTGTAAAAGGAAGGAACAAAATGAACGGCAGGGTTGCAAACCCTTTTAAACACTGCGGTACCCACCAGCAGGAGAAAAAGTTCGACAGCAGAAAGTCCTGGTTGAGTGGTAGAGGACCAGGAAGGAAAATGGAAAAATTGCAGATCGAGAAATTATGAAAATCTAAGGAGGATACTCCAAAGATTTCACTTTCTCAGGAAAAATGAGGGTTTTTTGTTGTGAGATTTGAAGGGGTAGCTGCTATTCAAAGCGAACAGTCGCTGCTTTAGTCCGAGGGTTTTAGATGAGGTGGGGTTGTATACATTCCAGCACTGTTCCTCTATCGACAGATTTTCCTGTCAGTTTCTCGAAGAGAATGACGATACCTTCAACTGCGATAGTTATACAAGTTTCTCTGGATCTTGGTTATACATGTGTCACTGCTTGTTGTGGCACTCTCTCGGCTGGCACTGGCTGGAACATCGGAGGAGGAAGGAGATGGGTGTGAGGAAAAGTTGAGGGAAGGTAGAGTTTCAAGTCTGGAAGGTGGAAGGGGGTTTGGATCAGAAGGAAGGGTAGATGGGTCAGTTTCACGTGGCTTTGGAGAGTAGTCGACCTTTCTTCTCAGAGTTCGACGCTGCTTACGTGGTCTGGGTGGTGGGTATTGCAGTGGTATTGCTGGAGGTGATTGCTGTGGTTCCATTCTCGTAGATTCCACTTGCTGTTTCGGCTTAGGAGTCGGCCCTAACGGTCCGGCACTGCAGCACTTGTTCCAGGCATGGTGTTGACGGGAACAGTTGGTGCACTTGCTTATCACTGTTTCTCCCGTCTTGTAGGTGTCGAGGCACTGTTTCGTGGAGTGAGGTTTGCTGCATATTCCACACTTTTCCTTTACTGTGCAGTGGCTGCTGTGGTGGCCAAACCTCTGGCACTTCAAGCATCTCAATGGCTCAGGTTTGTAGGCTTCAGTAGGGAAAGATCCCCATGCTGCAAGAGAATAAGACCCACCAACCAATAGATATTCAGCACCCTAATGACATCATGTTTGAAATTTAAACGTCAGCATGCAGTAATAAAAACCATGAATGTCGATTTATAATCCAGTCCTGGTGAAGCTGCCGCAAGAGGTGGAGAAACAGTCCATCGACTAGAAAAAGAAAAAGTGCATGGAAAGAATCCCGAATGATTTTTCCTTATTCCTGAGAAGCTTGCCAGAAGAGAAAAAGAATCATAGACTGTTTCAAAGTCTTGATGAGAAGATAGTATCTGCGAACAATGCCATATATATATATATATATATATATATATATATATATATATATATATATATATATATATATATATATATATATATATATATATATATATATATATATATATATATATATATATATATATATATATATATATATATATATATATATATATATATATATATATATACCTTAGTGCAAGGAGTCAGGAGTCAATCCATATTAATAATCATTAATAAGGGAAGAGGACACACACAGATGTACAAGCTGACTTTATTTCAACGTTTCGTAACTGTCCATTTAATTACAATTATTACATCATCAGGGCTGTTAAAATGAAACATAAAATTCCTTGTAAAATTGTAAAAACTAAAAATCACGAATTTAAAAAAGTGAAAATTATTCTTACCAAATTTAAGAAATATATACATCATTAAAATTAAGGGAATGAACACAATTTGAAAAATCTTCACGTTAAAATGAAAGGTAACAGAATATACAGTGAACTAAAAATGAAAATAGCAGTGAACAAAGTTACAGAAGAAAAGATTAAACGACCGACCTAGAGGAGTGACAGCGTTGAACTGAACGTAAACATAAATAGAAACAACACAAGTCAAGACAAATACAGAGGGGAGGAGGACATGTGTGTGTTTAACGACGGAACAAGTTGTTTAATAAAAAGTGATTCTAAAATAACAAGGTCTTGAGGGTTGGTGGTATGACCTAAAATGGAGAAGTCTTTATTATTGATATGTGTTTTACAAATTTTGGAGTGGTTTTTAAAAATGGAATGTTCTGGGTTGAAATTCTGCTACCGGTACGGAAGTTTACGACACGATGAGAAGAAAGTTTTACCTAAGAACTCCCTTGGCTTACATTATTTCACTGAAGTAAGTCCATTAAATCATCATTGAAAATATTTAATGTAATGCAATCTTTTCATAAAATAACAGTTTAAAGTGTGCTTAAAAGAATGTCTCCACCAAATTAACACCACTTTTTATAAAATCCCATGTATGGACTGTGATTCATTTATTTGAGCTAGGTGAGTAAAGAACTAAATGTTCAAAATGAATCAACTTAAATATTCAGTCAGAGCTGGTCAAAAGGATAATACTGTTTTAGAACAACTAAATGAAAAATCACATAAAGCTGTTGATCACATAATACTGCTGTTTCGAGACACCTCTTTGAATCTACAATAATACAACTGCAAACAGATATGATGTGTGTTCAAGCCCACTCAAGAAAAACTTTGTTGAAAAAGATTTAAAGGATAAACCACATTTTCAGTAATTTGTTCTTACCCGACTTCTTTGCGATTTTTTCTGTTATATGCAATTTCCTAGAGAATACCTGAGTACAGGTGAAGTATCTTGCACTTCACTGTTCCACTTTCCTCTTTTCATATTTGTTAACATAAATATTTGGGTTAATATATATATATATATATATATATATATATATATATATATATATATATATATATATATATATATAGATATATATATATATATATATATATATATATATATATATATATACTGTGAATAATGAGCCACAAATATACCAAATTCACTGTGCATTGTGAATAATGTCCACACAAGAGGAATTATAAATGATACGTGCATCTCACAAAGCCAGGATTCGAACCTGGGCCATAGGTACAAATATATTGATGGACGGAAGACTTGACCATTCGGCCACTCGAGGCAGATACACTTTTCAGTGATAATTTCCCTTGGCCATAAGTGATTACCAAGGTATAGTGAATTCGATATCAGGTAATATTTGTGGCTTAATATTTGTAGCACTGGGGTTCATTTGTCATTATGAGCCATAAGACATACATTTCCAAAGCAAACATTTTGTTTTCTAAAATACCTTCAGTTATTTCGTTGCAGCTGAAGTTTGACAGAGATATGAGAAAAACTGCTAGTACAGCTATGCTCAAATCTGACGCGACATGGTTCTTTTGGTATTGTCCAGAATCTCAGACTTAACGTAACGTTGCCAAGCAGTGTTAAACTTTATTTTTCATTTCTAATGTTATACATGTCGACAAGTTTGCGAATTCACAGCTAGCACCATTTCCCCTATGGCGATATAAATATGATCCCTTTTATGCATTGGTATAATTCGTAACCTGTGTGATTTGAACTGATTTTTTTTTTTTTATTGTTTAGCTCAAAGCACGGTGTGATAGGGTTAGTGGTGCCTCCAGCATTATAACAGTACACCTAATTAGTTAAACAGTCATAACAACATTTTCAAAATAAAAATATAAATTACAAGTTTTCTTTGAATGTTGAAGTTTTAGGCTTTGTGTTCAAGCTGCCTATATGTTGCAAAATGATTTACAAGTCTAAAAAATTAATCTAAGCCTTCTGAGATGTAATCTCTGCTGCTAAAGAATTTGTTTGTAGAGATTACCTGTTCTTTGAGGAATATATGATGATGATGATTTTAATTATATGGAGAAGATGGCAATCAATCAATTAGTATTAATGCATAATTTATTCACTTTTTTTAACCAACTTAAAATATTAAGTAAAAGTCCTTCTGCTCGCTTTCAAGCATAATTTATTCAAGAATGTGCAAGATAATTTGCAGATAGATAACTTCATGTGCTTTCTGGCCAGAAATGGTTAATAAAGATATGTGAATACTAAGTGTAAAGAAATCTAACACACCTAGGCCTAGGAACAAAATCTTGGCTTTAACAAAAGAATAATTGCAAAGGCGAATACTTGCTAGTAAGCCATAATTTTTGAAGTGGTTAAGAAATACAACTTAAATAATTTTATTTCTATGAAAATCCAAATATTCCTCTAACAAAGATAAAATAAATGGTTTCAAGATAATTTCATTGTCACTACTCACTGTAGACCTATGTTACACCAGGTGGTTCATGTGGCCCCACCACTCTAATGGTTGCGTCACACACGCTCTGCTCACCCGTTGATATCAGTGGAAGCATTCTACTTTTGTATTTACTTATTAACATTTTCTCAGCGTTGAGACGTAAAAACGAGCAAACAGGACTATATCAAATTTTATGGTTGCACTGGAAGCAATATTAATGTCATGACAAATTTCTTGTTTTTTGATTTAACATTTGAAGTGAGGTTTGATGAAGACTTTTTTTTTGTCAAATGTATCGGCAATGAGTGAACGAAAGTTTTGAAAATGTTTTGTAGCTGTTTTTGAGAAATTTGGCTACACGTGATATTTTCTTACAGTATACCTTAGTTTTACCAGACCACTGAGCTGATTAACAGCTCTCCTAGGGTTGGCCCGAAGGATTAGACTTTATTTTACGTGGCTAAGAACTACCTGGTTACCTAGCGACGGGACCTACAGCTTATTGTGGAATCCGAACCACATTATAGGGAGAAATGAATTTCTATCACCAGAAATAAATTCCTCTAATTCTTCATCAGCCGGTCGGAGACTCGAACTCGGGCCTAGCAAGTGCTAGCCAACAACTATACCAACTCGCCCAATGGGGAACTGATGTTTTCTTACAGTTTTGAAATGTATAACAGATTTTACTCTTCTGAAACATAATATGGCCTTATTGTATGCAATAATCGTGTTTTTGCATTGAAATAATTAAATATGGAGCATGTTAGGTTGCCAGTTAGTGAATTTTGAACGAAATCCTATGCAGTCATGTAGCATCAATTCTGAGCATTGCTGTACATTGACTGAAATGAACATAAATCCAACTAAGATTTCCATTAACCCGAGTCTTCCTTATTACATGCTTTTATTTAACTTTACTTCTGCATCTGTCTGTCCGTCTGTCTGTTTGATTCAAATCTTGTAACTCAATTTTCGACCTGTTCCCTTCATTCGATGGACTTCAAATCTCATTTGGTTACTCAATCCCGGTGACAATACAACCTTACATGATCAGTAGGTCAGCAGTGACCTCTAGTGACCCTACAGTGACCTCTCCCAGTATCTCAGGATTTGTATGAAACTCTCTGGATTTTTCACAACTTCTTTGACTCAGTAGAATCTGTCTTCTACATAACCCCTACCCCTTTCCTCTTCAATCCCCCTCCCCTCTCCATCCCCCTGCGCACGATGAAGTGTTAATTTGGCTTTTTCCTCCCCTCCCCTTCCCATCCCTCTTCCATCCCCCTTCCCCACCCGTCCCCTACCCCCTTCCAACGTACATGATCAAGTGTTAATTTAGCTGTGTCCACCTCCTCCCCTTCCCTTTTCCATTACCTCCCTCTCCCCTCTCCCATCCCCTCCCCAGCACACGATCAAGTGTTAATTTAGCTGTCCTCCCCCTTCCCTCTTCCATCCCCTTCCCCCCCCCTCCCCTTCCATAGCACACAATCAAATGTTAATTCAGCTGTGTCCTCCCCTTCCCTCTTCCATCCCCTCCCCCTTCTGGAGCATACAATGAAGTGTTAATTGAGCTGTGTCCTCCCCCCCTCCCCTTCCCTCTTTCATCTTCCACCCCTCCCACTCCCGTCCCGCTGCCAAAGCACAAGATCAAGTGTTAATTTAGCTGTGTCCTCCCCTTCTCCTTCCCTCTTCCATCCCCCACCTCCTTTCCCTCCCCTCCCCTTCCCCCTCCCGCTTCCGGAGCCTACAAGTGTTAATTTAGCTGTGCTACAAGAAAATAAATATATTTTCTTATTTCTTTTAGCATTTCCTTCCATGTTTGGCGCCCACGCTTTTATTTTTGTAGACATGATTATTTGTGTCTCATCAAATTATATTTTACTTTTTACTGCATTTTAATAAAAGCATGTTTTAAATTATAAAAAAAATGTATTTTTATATTTACAAAAAAGTCATAAAAATGGTTGTCCCCCTACGTCCTAAGTTGATACTTGCATTTCACCACGGTTAGTTTTAGCACAATGGTTAGCCAAACAGCTGAGACCTTTGCTAGGTACTTTTTCTGAAGAACATCCTCACTCAGTAGGTTTCAAGGAACCACTTAAGGAAAAGGTAAATATTCAGGGGAAAATTATTAATCTAGATGTAACAGTTGTTTTCACATACATACCCTTAAGAGATTTACTTACTGAACTCAAAGAGTAGACTGATATAGGTAATATTAGCTTTGCTACACCCACAGAAAAATTCCTGGACCTAGTTTGTCTTTGTTTTCTCCACCGTCTTCTCATTTAACAACCAAGGATTTGGGCAAAAGTCTGGATTTCTATAATGACTCCGTTGTCTCCCATTCTAGCCAATTTATGAATGGAATGCGTGGAAAATTAAATTCTTTGTAATTGTGAACCTTCTTTGAAACCCAATTTTGGGTGAGATATGTGAATGGTATATTCAGTAACTTTACAAGTAACCCCTCAGAGTTTGTTAACTTTCTTCATTATGTTAATGGAATTTTTCCGACTATTCTTTTCACAGAAGAACAAGAAATGAACAATAGACTGCCCTTTTGTTTACATAGATTTACCATGACTAGTAGTTTTTACCTTTTACATGCAGTAGATCGTGAAGAAAGTAATGCAAAAACGTATATTCATTTATTCTCCTGGCTCAATAATGAGAACCTTAAAAATCTGCGACCCTGACTTCATTGACGAAGAACGTACACACATCGAAGACGTTTTCAAAAAATTTATTTATCCAAAACATTCCATTAAAAAAAGCGTTTAAAAAAAGCAAGAAGGATTTTTTATATGGGAACCTTAAAAGTATACAACAAAAGTTATGCAGAACAAGGAAAACTGTAAATAAAATTCAGAATGATAACAGAAATATAGTCTCTGATTATCAAATGCCATTAAAAATATCCCAATACATAAGAATAGTACACAAAATCCCAACAATAAACATGCTGGTATGAATGAAATTCCCTACACCGCAAGTGTCATTTAACATTATGGGGAAAGTGGCAGAGGGTTGCCCAGAAGAATCGGGGAACACATAAGAGCAGACAGCGTACATAAGGAAAACAGTGCCCTGGTTAATCACAGTTTGAACCTCCACCATCGCATAAACTGGGTGGAATCGGTCATTTACAGAGGAAAAGATGTTGGCAAAAGAAGACTTGTGGGAGGCGCGACTATCTATAGTGGTTTGTCCATGGAGGGTAGGTTTACGGACGATCTTATTTGTAGAAAATATATTAAAGG
>NC_089784.1:42734144-42746644 GCF_040412425.1 Macrobrachium rosenbergii
ATGTGTGTGTGTGTGTGTGTGTGTGTGTGTGTGTGTGTGTGTGTGTGCAGACAAGAGAGCTACCCAGAAAAGACAGGATCAACAGTCTTATAAGAACATTATGGACAAAAGGAAGAAATATAAATAATGCAAAATCTGAGCAACCACTCACAAATACAAATCAAACACCACGTCCGCCCTTTAAGACCAAGACGGAGGGAGAGAAGATTTGAACGCCAACGAATCAATTAAAGAAAAAAAAAAAAACACATACACTTATTTGCACATCCTTCTTCTTCGTTTAACGTGCTTTTTCCCATTTTTCATATGGGGTAAGCACGATGCCTTCTTTTGAGGGATTTTGATTTGGTCTTGGGATAGGCCGTAGCCTCGATCGGCTGCCCTGCCTGACATCGCTTAGACCCGGTAGCATGTGTAAATGTATCGTGCCAAATCCCCAGCTCCCTTTCCCCTAGCAGCGACGAGACGTGAGCGGTTTAGGCCGACAGTTCGAGACGTGTAAGGTGTTTGTTATGTTTTTAGAAGATGTTGGAGTGGCTTTGTTTGTGTGTGTATTAGTCTGTAACACCCATTTGCTTTCAGCAAACCTATCCGTTGATTACATACATAATCCCGGGGTGTCTACACGGATAGCAAAGTGTCCGCCCTCTGACCGGCCGGCTGCGGATATGAACCCGCGACACAGACTTCTTATGAAGTCCGAGTCCGCTGCTCTACCGACCGAGCCATCGAGGCTCACACTTAGTTGCACATCCGTGAAAACTAATTTTGAATAATATACAGTTAACACATTGGTGTACTGGCTCCTTTTCTACATGACAAAGCATTTAGTTAAAGTTAAGTATACCTTAGTTTTACCAGACCACTGAGCTGATTAACAGCTCTCCTAGGGCTGGCCCGAAGGATTAGACTTATTTTACGTGGCTAAGAACCAATTGGTTACTTAACAATGGGACCTACAGCTTATTGTGGAATCCGAACCACATTATAGCGAGAAATGAATTTCTATCACCAGAAATAAATTCCTCTGACTCTTCATCAGCCGGCCGCGGGAATTGAACTCCGGCCCATCGGGTGACAGTCTGAAGCTCAACCGACTCGGCCAACAAAGGTCTTAAAGCATTTAGTGTATGTATGTATGTGTGTATGTATATATATATATATATATATATATATATATACTAATATATATATATATATATAAATGCTTTATATATATATATATATATATATATATATATATATATATATATATATATACATAAACTAAATATTTATATATATATATATATATATATATATATATATATATATATATATATATATATATATATATATATATATATATATATACATACACACACAGATAGCTGCAATGTTGGAACATCCATGAAAACATTCTTTAAACTGGCCTGACACTTCTTTCGTCCAATGAGAGCGAAAAATAATTTCGATCTAGTCAAATGAATGTCGGTTAAGAGCGTTTCCAGGTGCGCTGATTATTTTATCAGCCAATAAAACTTTGTCAGAGCAGCTACAACCCACGAAAGGACCTCCTCTTAGCTCTGGGCCTTCAGAGAGGTCAAACCGTATCATACCTACCATAAGAAAAGGAGTTATCTAAATAGTAGACATCTGGAGTGAAGAAGGAGGCGCCTCCGCACTAGCTGTTCATGCATTACACTGATTTTTCATGACCTACAAGATAATATCCTGTTCCTTTTAGAAAGAACGCTACGAGTCCCCTGAGAAGCCTACTAGACAGGGAAACCCCCAAAGTGGATTCATCAAAGTTGAAATTTCACTGCAGGAAGGTTAACGTTGTCGTTTCATGGGGCGATAGGCCATGCACCCTAATTCCTTTTACTAGCCCATGCCAGTAAGGAAGCTAGGAGAAGTGTAAGAGGGGGGCGATGTCGAAATGAACCAGTAAGAGATGTACCCTTAAACCTTTGAAGGAAGGAAAACTGTCAGAAGTGGTTGAGACGCACAATAACTGAAAGCCTCGAAGCACCGTCACTGGCTTGAGCCTAATACACTCCAAAACTCCTTGAAATGAGTACCAAACACAAGACGCCACATAACTCCACATATGTCCAATTAAATTTTTAATCGGCGAACAATTCATTGCTTTGGCCGGGAGAGGAGGATGACAGCTGCTATGAAATGATTAATACTCAGCCAAGCGAATTACGGCCTTTAACACAGCAAGAGCGAACTTTAATTGAAAATTTTTACATCTCATGTTTAAAAGATTTATCGTCGTTGCGGGGATATGGGCTGAAGGACCAAAATTATTTGTCATCGTAACACGACGGGGTCGCTTTGCAGATGGTTGCAAAAACGAACGTCTTGCGACTGTTGTGGCAACTGTATGCCTTCTTTCCTATCCAAGCAGCAGATTTCTTGCTTTGCTACCGAATGAAATGGCACTCGAGACTCTCTTTAGGAGATATCAGATGAGATAAGATACAATAACAAGATTCGCCATTTCTTAGTTAATAATAATAAAACCACCACCACTAACAACAATGATAATAACAGAACCGTGCTCAAAGACAGCAGTGAAAAACCTAATTTTAATCACAAAAATCAATAACACAAGAAGAACAACAATTACAGATTACCATTAGAGTGGTACTAATAAAAATCTCCTCTTCTAACGCGCCTCACTATTCTAAATATACTTGTGATGTTCGTAATAGATTATTGCCTCTCCTTACTTTATGAATCCCTATTACAAACATTTTCGGAATTTCGGATAAACAGTTTAGTACCAAAGGAATCTGAGTTGTGAAAATTTCCTCAATAAAAACAATTATGTACATAACAATAAATGTATACATTCAGGGTAAGCAAATGAATTGAAAACATAAGTACAATAACATAATATAACACAAAACAAAAATAATAATAATAATAATAATAATAATAATAATAATAATAATAATAATAATAATAATAAATAAACAAATAAATAAATAATAAAGGAAGAAACAATGAAACCAGCAAAACGAATCCTCTTACTGGGGATTCGACTGGATCACCTCGAACCGCCAACTTGTAAAATTTAATGCATTACACAGGGAGCCTCAATACGTTTGTTTTGCATACGAAGGCTAGGTATGACGAAACCACTGCACCTAAAAAAGGAGCCTCAGAGTCGCAGATTCTTTCATATCAGTGGGAAAAAACACAAAAACAGGTCGCATAAATTGTATTACCAATCCTACGTTGGATCTAAAAGCGTTCGTGAATGCTTGCTCCTCAGAATGGGATTCAACGATATTGATTAAAAATTCTGCAGTGAAAAACAACAAAGAATGATGACAACCATAAAGATAGATACTCATGATTGTATAGCTTTAACATGCAACAATATTCTAACGGAAATAGCACAGTCTTTGTTTTGTACAGTCGTTCTTCGGCCTTAACGCATATTCTCTCTCTACTCTCTCTCTGTCTATGTCTATATATATATATATATATATATATATATATATATATATATATATATATATATATATATATATATATATATATATATATATATATCTTCTTCTTTTAACGTGCCTTTTTCCCATTTTTGTATGGGGTAGGCACGATGCCTTCTTTGAAGGACTTTTGATTTGGCTTTGGGGTAGACCGTAATCTCGATCGGCTGCCCTGCCTGACATCGCTTAGACCCCGGTAGCGTATGGTACATGTATCATACCAGACCCAACGCCCTTTCTCCCAGCAGCGAGAAGTTGTTGCGCGGGTAGGTCGAGAGTTCGAGACGTGTGAGATGTTTGTTATGTTTTTGGAAGATGTTGGAGTGGCTTTGTTTTGTGTGGTGTGTATTTAGTCTGTAACACCCATTTGCTTTTTAAGCAAACCTATCCGTTGATTACATGCATAATAATCCACGGATAGCAAAGTGTCCGCCTCTCTGATCAGTCGGCTGCGGATTTGAACCCGCGCCACAGACCTCTACGAAGTCCGAAGCTGCTGCTGTAACCAACTGTGCCATCGAGGCTCCGTCTATATATATATATATATATATATATATATATATATATATATATATATATATATATATATATATATATATATATATATACATACATATATATATATATATATATATATATATATATATATATATATATATATATATATATATATATATATATATATAAATTTCTAACTCACATCAGGATCGAACCCAGGTCTTTAAATTGAAAAGACAAGAGTGCTGCCAACCAAGCTACACAGGTCATAAAAAAGTTGGACCTTGAGTACCACTGTACCTAAGGTCTTACCTGGGCAGGCTAACTGCTTGCATACCAGCGTGTTTTCCCCAACTTCCCGACTCAGCAGTGACCCAACTGACAGCATTTCATTCGAATTACCCTTTCTGAGTGAATATAATAGAAATATTCAACACATAATCACGTGTGGAACAGAAATAAGTTTCTGACTCACATCAGGCTCAAACCCAAGTTTTTCAACTGAAAGACAAAACCGCTGCCAACCAAATCTTACAAGTCATAAAAAAAGTTGGAACCTGAGCATTACTGTATCTAAGGCTTTACCTGGGCAGGCTAACTGCTTGCATACTAGCGGCCTCGTCCTTCAATTGAAAGACCTGGGTTCGATCCTGATGTCACGTAAAAATAACTTCCATTTATGCAATGCAATCTAAAGTTCGTACACGCTCGCACAACCATATTTCTATCAAAAGAAAATCCATGCTAAATGAAAAATTAATGCCTTGAATTATTATTCAAAAATCCCTCAACATGAAACTGAATAAGAGTTCGTCACCGCTTCAACAAACTTGATTTGTGATAGAGATTACCACCACAGAATCTACAACTGCATTATTTTTCGTCCTTGCTTCTAAGATCTAGAAATTAGTAACTTAACGAGGTTACAGCGGCGAATTCATTGGCTTAATGACGCTCTCCCGTGGACTGGAATTTCAGATTAGCTCTCGACTACGAAAACTCGCCCCAGCCTTGTTCTGTTGAACGGTTAATGGCAGTACTGCGCCCCAAACGTGATATACATACATACATACATACATACATACATACATACATACATACATACATACATACATACATACATACATATGTGTGTATATATATATGTGTGTATATATATAATATATATATATATATATGTATATATATATATGAATAAGAAAAATGTTATATACACACATGAGAAGGCAAACAATAGATTAAAAGAAGTGAAAAAGGTAGTTGTTAAAACAAAACACAAAAAAACAGGCTTGATTAAGGACGACTCAAAAATAAAAATATCTAGCGTGATTTTCCACTTCCGTGGTGATTTAAACTTCAAAACCATCTTGTCTAATTTGACAGAAAATTCGCAAGCTATCGACTGAAAATGGAATGCAAAAATTAAACTTTGTATCCCTGATGAAATTGGAAAAGTTATCAAAATCCCTAAAATGGAAATACCCATTTCCAATCAGTTGATGCTGCCCTGATACAGACGCGAGCAGGCCATTAGTTAGAAGCAAACTGAAATATATAGAAGATACTGTAGTAAAATAACCAGTCAAGTTGAAATCTGCTTATTTTATACGGAATTATACGGGGATTAGAACATTGATAAAACCAAATTTTAAAAATAATCTCGCGAATGAAAAATTTATCAATACAAAAGAGGGAGGAAAAACATCAAAATAAATCAAATAAATGAATATAAAAAGCTGCAAAGAGGCCTGAGGATCGCGTAGAAATGGGATGCACTGCACCAGTCAACATTGCTACACTGCCCAGTCCTGAAATATTCAACAGCTTTTAATGCAGGTGCAGTTAGCATCCAAGCCATGCTGAGTGGAGGAGGCTTACGGGGATGTGAGAGATTACGTACATACATACACTGGCGCACGAGCACTCACGAATACACACGGAGAAACCTTACGCGACTAAATTTCCCCAAACAGAATAGGGAGAGTTTATATATCGCAATAAAAATAAATGCACTAATTAGAATGACTGTCGAAAAAGAATATGGGAAAACATTAGTAAACGCACTGTCAATGGAAGGTGTTCAAGGATTTCTTTAAGTTGTAAATAATTATTTAATTATAGGAATATATAAACGTGTCCGTAAATCTATTGTTCAAGTTAAAATTTAGTTCACAATATTGGCAGAGTGGGTATAAACAACCCGTAAGGGTGAATAAACAGTATAAAAAAAAAGAGGTAAATATTGCTAATACGAATTATTTAATAAAAAAAAGTGGGGGAAAACATTAGTGGACGCACTGCTAAAGGAAAGTGGCTTGAATAAATTTACTTTTCAAATTATTCTCTAAATATACAAATAAATTAAAAATTCCCAAGATAGCGCAGGAAGTATTTTCATGAACACATAACCAGAAGGTGAATAGTAATGCACTTTTCTTTGCTTACTTAAGGGACTGTTAGGCAAACAGACATTTAGATCGACAGATAAAATGCTCAAGACAAAAGCAAGTATCATGGCGAGTTTCTTACGATTCCTTGTAATAATAATCAAGAGTAAAAATTTGATGGTAATGTAAGTACGTGATCTCGAAAATGAGGAAGGAGAAAATGGATGAAATATGGGACAGGGTTCAAGACATGGAGGCTGAACGAGAAGATAAGGAGTTTGAACAATTCCATAGTGGGTTCACAACGACAGCAAGAGTGTTTGTTGGTATAGTAAGGTAGGAAGCAGGACTCCAAACAGCCAGTGGTGGGATGCGGAAATGAAAGGTTTAGGGAAGGGAAACAAAGATTAAATTTAGATACAATGACATAGTGCTAAAGAAAATCGTGTACAGGTATACAGAAGGTTTGATAAGGAAGTGAGAGAGAAAAGGAATGCAAATAGTTTAGTAAAAGATAGAGAGAAGGTGAGCAAGAACTTTAGTGCGATTAAGCAGTAACTACAAAGAGCGAGATTAAAAGGAAAATATACCTCAGACTAAAAAATGCTAAAGAGAAGTGATTATAATCCTGGGTCAATGGTGTCAGTAATTTGAAAATCAGCTGAATGTGGAAGATAGAAGGAAGACAAGTGAATGACCCAGGAGATGGAAAGGGCTAGTGTAATTATAAAGTGCTCACCAAAGTGACGGCTGAGGATATAAGGAGGACATTATAAGTGACTGCTGAGGATATAAAGAGGGCAAAAATTAAGTAGAAAAACTGAAAGACTGCAGTAAAGCAGTATCAGTGATTACTTTTACCATATTATGGTAAAGGGGACTGAGGTAACAATAAGAAATTTGATTGAGAAAGTACTACTGATGACAAAAGGATTAATACGGAAAGAAAAGAGCAAGTTAAGACACGGAAGAGGGTGCGTAGTTTAGACGACTGACATGAAACAGATGTTCAAGAATTTTGACGATTAAAGCTAAAGTTAAAGGAAAAATATGACTGTGGCTTACATGAACCAAGAAAAAGTTCATGATAGAGTCGATAGAGAGGCAAAATATAGAGCATTGAGGATGTGCCATGTAGAAGATAAGCTATTCTGAGATATAGGAACATTTTGTGACAGAAGCAAAGTGGTCACTGGTTGATCAAAAGGAACCTCCCTCAGAAAGCTTCTTCTGCCAATTATAGAGGCAGCTCATGTACCATAATCCTTTATGGCAAAGAGAATTTTGATGTATTTTTCTACTGCATCTTTAACCATGCAACTTGCAATTTTAACCCTTTTGAATATTTTGTCATTCAGCCAGCTCTTGGAGCTTTATTTTAAAGGAGTTGAAACAAATTAACTAACCACACCTCAGTCCGCCGAAAACCTAGATTTCAAAAATGCCAGCAAACAAGACAGTGGTTTGTTGTACCACCTCTCGAATATAAGTCCATTCACACTTTGTAAAGCGCTACCTCCAGAGAGTCCCTCATGGCAGGTCCATCAGCCCCGGGGCTTGCCTCTCTCATGAATTGAAACAAAGGTCTCTTCTAAGGCAGTTGGGATCAAATCATTCAAGGAACTGGGCCACCTGAGTAAAATAATCAGCTTGTTAAACTTTGAGGAACAGAGCATCCCTTCAAGATAGACACAAAGAAGTGGAATCTTTGACATCGTGTCTCATAAAACCCACGGATGCTCTCCCCACTCCCTGGAGATGGCTTCAAAAGATACCAATACCATTTAGGGATAGACTAAGAAATTCACTGGGGACCCAAAAGTGTCGTTTCAACTGCAAAATTACACACTATCAAAGGTATATCTAAGAGAGTTACTCAACTAAATTATGCTTCTTTAATGTGGTTTTAATTCTCCTCATCCACCTCCTGACAGGGGAGCTGCGGTCACAGTTAATATCCTCCTTGGGCCCACCAACTGACAAGCCAGTCAAGCCAAGTTTGAAACCTAGCATTCAGTGACCATCCTGGCTATCAACCACCACTGCCAAGGCATGTTTACAACTCATGACAATCTTATGTCATTTAAGAAAAATGGGAATTGTCAGCACGCTGAAACTCATTTTGGTTAATCTAATTGTAATAATCTTATTGATAATTATGTAACACTGCTAACACAATTGTATTAAGTTATCCCTTATCAGAATATTTTAGCACCTTATTTTCTAAAGTGAGCCTTGCAATATCCCTTCTAGCAGTCACCCTACACTCAGGCTTGTTGCTTATGCAGATAAAACTACACAATTTTCAGCAATTACACCTGCTGAATATAGACCTGAGCCGTTGAATCCCTTAACCGGGCTTTCTATAAAATTATATTTCAAAACTTGTTCTGTGGCATTCTAAATTAATAGTCCTCAATCTCCCTCCTTCCCTTCACTATACTCTTCTCAATCCATTTTCATTTTTATTTTTCTTTCAATGCAATTTAACGAATCAGTATGCTTTAGATATCATACCCGACAATTCAGTGATACAGTGCAATTTCATTTTTCGTCAACATAAACTTTGCTTCAATGAATTAAGTCTCTGCTGCTGAAGATTTATATTAGATATTTTGTAGTATTTCTTGCTATTTCCCTGAATTCCTCAGCTATCCGATACATTATTACAATAGTATTTATCTTTTTTTTTTCTTATTTCTCTAACTTGATGTCACCTATTTCAGTGGGTTTATTTTTATTGTCATCCAGTGAAGGTAAACAGAAAGTTAAAACATCTACTTTTGTCTTGCATGAACTTCTTGTTGGTTAGCTGTCAGTCTACAAATGCGCTTGATCTCAAATTCAAGCACCCCAGTAGAATGGTTTACTCTGTAGACCTCTGAGGCCGTCTCCTATTATTTAATTGTTCAAAGTAATGTCGATGTCTTAAAATGGTTTGACGATTAAAGTTGTCCCATACAGGCTAACCCTTTACTATCTTAAGACTACTAACTAACCTCTACCCACCTACCCCCACCAACTTTTGTTCTTTTCCTCTTAGCCATTGAAGGAATTTATCCTTTTGCTCCTAATTCATGATTTTTTTTTAACTCTCCACTCTGGCTTTTGTTCAGAACATTGGCTCCCCTTGCTCTGTTGCTCTGGTTCTTGTGGTAATGCTAAATGAATGGGTCTTTGTAACCTCACATGAATTCATACATTTTAAGTTATAACTTGAGTTGTTAAAAACATTCCTTGGGTAAATTTACGTAGAGTGACGAGAGGTCGAAAGTTTAGCGGACAAGTTGTTATGCAGGAAGAATATCAGCCTTAGGTAATGTACTTTGCCTTATCCTAGATATTAGTTTGACTCCTCAAACGCCGTTCTCTGGTATGTAAAAATGAGGAATTTTAATGTCATTTGCTTCGTAACCAACCCCACTTTATTGCCTTTTCTACAAGTCAACCCTTGTTACTGCTCCATTTTCTTTTACACTTATACTCACCACCACCACTCTTTTTCTACTGAATTTGAAAACTCTCAACTTTAATTAATTGGTCCGTAATGTATCAGTCTGTTATCATAATTATGCCCAAGGGCAAGGTTGGCAGTCTATCAGAAACCATAGTTTAATGAGTATTAAGCACATGCTTTGTTGCTGGCCTGACCTAAATACTGTAGTTAAAACTTAGTGATTGCAGCCGACATGAGGCAAAGTTATGGAAACAATTGACATTCTAGGTAGGAAGGTAAGAATGATTGCATCCTATATGACCAGTAGTCGTTCTACACATCAGAGAAAGAAATTAATCACCACCAAAGCTGAGACAAAGGTAAAAACCTTCCGCGAACAGTTGAAATATGATTTCTAATAGATTTTTGTATTTCTTGACACAATTAGCTGGAGAACGATTTTTTTGCCACATCATTATTATTATATGTTAATGATCCTTAATTTCGTACTTATAACACTGTTCGAGTAAATCGGTTACAATAGAAAAAGTGAAAAAATAATGTTTCTCAGTGTCGGGTACATTCTATTGAGGGCTGCACTACCGTTGCAAATTCTTTCTTAAAACGCATCGCGCTCCCAAACACATCCATTTCTTTAATACTTTCGCAATTGAGTCTAGTCCTATTCGCTGCATTACAAAGGAATTCTATTAAAGGTTCCTTCGATTGCACCGACATTATTTTAAAGGAATTCTATTAAACCTCTTGGCGATTACCCCATTATTATTTCCATCTCGAACCGGGCAGAAACATTTCCGTGGGGTTTATTTCCATCTCCTATTACACTCACTTCCACAACGATAATTAGAAGAAAAATAGAGTTGAGGGGAATGTGAGGAGGGAGGGAGAAGGAATTCTCATGCTGCACAATTTTCCCTCCCTTATGCCTTAAAAGGAATAATTTATAAAAGGGTATGTTAGGGGATAGTATATTGAGAGAGGAAATTTAGATGTCTTCCAGCAATGAACTGGGTACAGTTCAGAGCATAAATCGAGACAGGAATAAGCGGGATGTTGGATTCATTTCGAATTTGGTTCCACAATAACAAGGGCGTGAGCAATTTCCCCCCACCGATCCTTTCCTTATTTTTTTAAAGGCAAATCGAGGCTATGAGGATGAGTGGTTATAGAGGAAAAATGAAGGACATATGGGTAGAAGAACAAGGAATTTCGAGTATGTTTGAGCAAAACGAGCACGAAGTTTTACGAGACAGACACTGTGATAGGCGAGAGGCCTGACGGTTTGGGAGGCGAAGGGGGGTCGGGGGGCTTCATTATTACCGCGCAAACATTAATGACGCATTTAAATTCCACAAAACAGACGTAAATGGACACGGCAACCAAGTTCGCTAGTTCGATGGGAAATAAAATACCAATTAACCTCGAATAATAATGACCCAGTGATGATCACCTCAAACATTGCTACATGCAAACTACGAATTGAAAACCAAAAATAAAAAAAAATCTTGAAAATATCACAAAAAATACCCCAGGCAACAAAGCGGCCAGCAAACCTATGGACCGTGAAATTACTGGGGAAAATATTATGCTTACTCTTCCTGCCGAACAGCATCATTGTCAACTGCTAAATTAGCTTTGCCGATTGTTTCATTGCGTTCAATTTTTCCCATGGAAGCTGGGTTAGAAATTGATTTCTGACTTTTACTAGATTATTTTCAAAAGTTCAACTGACAATTCGTTTATCTGTTTCGCAAATGTTCATTTGTTTGCTTATTTTATCGAAAAACTTACAGTTACCTGTCTTTCAATCCCTTTGTTTTCTAAATACACACTTTTTTATTTATTTATCTATTTGTTAGTATGCACAAACGTTTATTTACTTATTTAAATGGTAATGTTCCACCTCAGTTGTATATTACTGCTTCTGATTTTAAGAATGTACGAATTCCTTAGATTGGGTTTTAAAGGATTCAATTACCTAATTACATCATTCATTTATTTACTTAAGCTTTCAAAGGCATTACAGATTTATTACATAAAAGTCATAAGACAGAAAAACCGATTTGTGAACAACGCTAATAAAAATATTAATATTGATTATTTTTTCCATATGTTTTTATATATTAGTTGTTAAACCTTACGACGGATTTTTAACGTGTCAATATTATTTAGTTAATGCCGTTAACTAAACTCTGCCATTCGTTGGGATATAGCAAGCACAGGTCCTCATATTAAGCTTGCACTGGATCAGAGAAGACATTTTTAGCATAAAAAGTACCTCGAGAAACCTGTTTCAGTCTACTTATACCTGCAAATACCGAACACATAAAATAAAATGCATAACAACATAGTTATTATCCTCCCAAAATCAGGAAAATAAGCGTGAAGCATCAACGCGATCAAAGAGCAGAATCAACCAAGTACAAGCATGCACAGATACACGCGAACACACCCCACACACTCACGATAAGATACCCGGAACAACTCACCCAGAATCAGAAAAAAAAAAAATTTTCAGAGAAGCGAGAGTTTTGTCCTACCTTTACCTATATGCAAGAATACATATTTTCACTCGCGCAAAAAACACTCAGACAAATAAAAAAAAGATTTGAACATGATCAGCAAAATAGAAAAAAGTTATGTATAAACAGAAAGTGAAGCTGG
>NC_089784.1:42749144-42764144 GCF_040412425.1 Macrobrachium rosenbergii
TATATAGCTTCCCCCTCAAACGATTTGCCCTTGCCACGCCATCACGCTACCGCCGAGCGCACCGCCGCCCTTCGTCACACGCCGACACGGGAGCACTTATTTAAAAGACTAACAATGCAGGCAGTTGGTGTTATTATTGATTTCTTTGTCTAACGTGGCTCTCTCTCCCTCTCTCTCTCTCTGATAACAATATACTTCATGTAATATGCAGTATTTCCACCTTCACAGTCATTTTTCCTTTGTTCCGTTTCCTCGATGCGCACACAGAAAATCGTTCGCTCTATTCCGCCAGCATACTCCTTCCATCCAAACTGTTACTGAAAGATGTACGACCAACGACTGGCTGATCTCCAAGCTGTTAAAGATTCCCCCATTACCGATGGTCTCCTATTCACTGGTATTTTCCTCCTATTGTTGCGGGAACATCCAATGGTCTATTGTTGTTTCGAGGCCACAACATATCGATATTCATCTTGCAGGGGAAGAAGCCACTGAAAAGAGGTGACCACAAACATGAACGGAGTAAAATCTTCATGAAAATGGAAACGGTTATTATTCAAATGTAAGCGAAACGAATTGACGCTTTGACCAAACAAAGTACAGGGCATTATCAAACTCTTGTTGAAGAGAGACTGATCATTAGATTTAGTTATAACAGGACTGGTCCTAGGCTCAATATAATGTGTGACAATTTAGAAACCTAAACAGATGGTTCTGGATAATTGTAGTTAAAAAAACATTTTAAAACAAAAAAATATTCCAAAAAAAAAAGCAATAATGAATGTCTCACTTGCAAAGATGTAATTGCTTCTTCCCAAAATAAAAAATATCGAAAACATATAACAAAAGAGGAAAACCCATCGCCGAAAATAAGGAAAACTAGCCCAGATTCTTCTAAATCGGGCGACGCGAGACACAACACATAACACGAAAGTGACCACATCTTTGAGACACTCACGTGCACATTAAAACCACTTAAAAAATAACGTGAACTTATCAACCTCCATAAGTCACACAGATTATATCTGTAGAAATTACTTTTTGAACGGCATTTCCCAGAAAAAACGAACTTAACTTTTCTACTTTTTTAATCAAACGAGGAAATAAGGTGACTATGAACAGAGCTATGTGAAGGGAACGGGAAGGTTCGTGGTAGAGATGAAACCACTCACTACAACTTTAATGAATGGGCTCTCATTTCACCAAGATATGCCCGTTTCTGATCAGTTCTAACCAGGACCTGACGGACGAGGCGAAAAAAGACGATTAACTTAACAGCCCACGGACATGGTTTGCGTTCAGGTTATTCCAAACTACGCGACTCAAAAATAAAATTTTTAATCCATGAAGGATGTTGGAAAGCAAATATAAAGCCACACAGATTACATGCATGTTTCCGTAAGCAATGTTTATGCATTTTACTGCGTTAAGGGGAATGTTTCTTGCCCTAGTATCTACTGTCACGGTTTGAAAGGACCTTCCTTTTACCGTTTTCCCTTTCTTAGAAACCGTCATCATTTCTTTCTCTTGTGGCTTTCGGCCTGGCCAAAATGTGGACATTGGGTTACCGAGCCCACAATACTCTACCTGTATTTAATAAGTTCATTAAATTACAAATATTTACCACAGCAATGAAGTAACTAGTTGCAACACTTCGATGAATAAACAAGGAAGGACCGACAGTTATTAAGGTGCCATCTTTGTAAGCGTATGAAGCAGCAGGAAAGGTGAACATTTTTTGGAACGGGGTTTCATCCAAAATTCATCACTTGTAGGCTCGAAGAGATGGAGACTGGTGACTTTTATGAACTGGAGCCGACGCATTCTAGGAAAAACGTCCTGCTGAAGAAAAAATGCTAGTAGCGAAATATTACAAGCACATGTGTATTTGTGCGGGGCACGTTCATAAGCAGCAGACCGATAAAAACGAGACTGCGTCACAGAAAAAAGAGGCGCAAGCATTCCTGAGAGTACACGAAAAGCAATATAGAGAAAGAAATAAAAGGAGCACATGTACATACACTTCTGCAACAAATACTTGAGCTGCAGGGGTCCAGAAATAATCGAATCATGATCGTCTTGCACGGGAACACAGCATGCAACACGGCATTCGCCTTCTGTGCGCAATTTTCTTTCTCTGTATCTTCTCTTTCATGAGATTACAGTTACAGACTTGGTTGGTGGTTGGTTTCAATTCACTCGAACTCAGGGTCCCCGCCCAAATGCGATCCTCTTAAGTTGGTATGGTCTTTAGGGAAATAAGAGGCCTGGTGTGGACCACTTCTGAACTCTAGCCAACTAAAAGAGACGACAGCTCCGTTCAGTATTCCGATAAAACAGATAACAGAGAGAGAGAGAGAGAGAGAGAGAGAGAGAGAGAGAGAGAGAGAGAGAGAGAGAAATATCTCTGACCCTGATCTATCAACAGTATTTCAACTTTAAAACAAGAAGTTAAACCTCTCACGATCTTATTTCGCACTGTGAAGCCTGAGCCGAGAAGCTGACTACTTCAGAATAAACCAAGAGCAATTACATGTATATTCACTTTTTTGTTTTAATAAATGTGAAACTTTAACTTTAACTAACTAGCCGGTTCAGGAAAGGATTCCACGAACTCTAATACATTTTACTACAACAGAAAGCCATATTAAAATATTTTTGGTGCTTCAACGTGGACAGAGGAACACTTCAAACTAATTAATGAACTTGACATCGGAGACTGAGAATGCTCGAATGTCTGGACGTGTTTCCCTCTTAAATAGTTGAAAAATTGGTAGAATATCACAGTGCTGATTTATCTTTGGTGATTTTCCCAGGAGTGGAGACATGGAAAGAAATGTAGCCGACATGGACAATATAAAACATTATGGGACATAATTTAACAAGCTCTACTACTTTTCCTTCCTGCTCCAGGCCTGATCTATAAAAGGGCGCTATGTTGCCCTTCCCATTGGCCTTCACGCTTTAAAATAAATACAGTATATACATTGTCTCAGCACTAAGCACTTCCTCTTCCACACATTTTTAAAACAAAAATCAGCATCATCAACGGTTGTGGATCATCTGGTTTTTAGGCCTTAAGCATCTGCCTCAAGAGCCTCTAAACACTTTCCACACACGGAATGATAATATCTTCGTTCATTCACACTAAAGTCTTATCGTGCATCTTCAACCACCATGTGAAAATTGCTTGGGGCGCTTCTAGCTCCATATTTTACGTTCGCATGTTTCTCTTGTAAGCAACATCTTATCGCACTTTTATTCACATAATGCACCTACCTTTCTTCTTCCCTTCTACTTGCATCCGTCGTAAAACGGTTGATAGTATGGTATTCTGAATGAAAAACATTAGACCAGTTTACAGATTTACGAATACCTACAAATAAACACACCTCGGAGGCAGTCTGTGGGGGGGGGGGGTGGGAACAAAGTAAGCTTGCACGAAACTGGCAGTTTCGTGCTGTTTAGCAATGGAGGACAAAAAAAATCAAAGGAACGATACCATTTGGCATCGCATCTAGTAGGATATGACTGCAAAACAGGTCCGCATTAAATATATACATCCAAAGTCATTTTCCTTCCATCAAAAAGACAAATGTTTCAGGTCACTGCCTGCACTCGGCCAATGACGCTACTCATCACTCCATGCACTATTTCTTAACAGTTTCACAACTGATTCATGCTCAAATATTCTTCAGTTGATCGTGTCAATCGGAGCACTTCATCAAAATATCTATTACCCATCATTTAGCTTTTCTCCAACAGTTTCTTGTCTAGTTCCTATAATAGCATCATTTGCAATCAGATTGCAGCTCAGTCCACTTCGTTTCCATTTCTCAGTTTTAACCAAATGATGCAACAATTTTTGTTGTTTAATCCTTCGCCACATTGAAGGCCATACTCTTAATCAATGTTTTGATAGTTTTCTAAAAACCTTCAGAGCTATTAAATATATGTATGTACACACATTTTTTACATTTACTTATGAACATACGTCACAACAAACATACACTCACACGCATATATATATATATGTATATATATGCAGAGACACAAAATCCAATAGCTTGTAACACCAGCCAGGAAGCAACAACAAACTCTCGTAAAACATACATATGAAACAACGGATACCAATAAAGCAATATCAATTTCCATGTACCCAATATAATATTATGTATACCAGGCCAGGCGCATATAACTCATGGTACCTCTGTCGTTGCCGTTGAAATGACGGGCCGTCCTCTTTTAATTATGCATTTAAATGACGGTACCCATCCATGCATAATATGTGGCATTTCATCCATCAGCGATTTTACATACGGACTTTATTATGTGTTTAATGCATAATGCATAGGCATAACAATGTCCTCATATTTCTCCATCGTAATCAATTTACTCTCTCTCTCTCCTCGCGTTGCAACGCCGATATTTTAACAACTTCTCTCACTCTATACGTGTGTGTCAAAGAACTTCTTTAACTGTTTCTCCCTTATATGACGCAGTGCTCCACATGCCCACCTCCCTCTCAAGAGAGAGAGCACAGGAGATACATCAGAGTCGTGAATGAAGCCTGGTGTGGCTTAAGTTTCGTTGATATAGTAATGACTGGGGATGGTGAAGAGAAACTGCAATAACTACCAAGAGCTTCAAAGGGAAATGCAAAAGGAGACAGTAAAGAGTAGTTATCAGCATGGTTAAGATTATGAGGGCAAATGAAAACCAGCAAGATGGAGAAATGAATATTGATATGAACCATGACGGAAGGGAAGGTAGTTATTTTGTGTAGGTGATTGGGAGTAAATATAAAACGCTGACAGGGAGAAAGAAGTGAGTCACAAAAGAGGTGAGTAAAGAAAAGCAGCAAGGATTGTGCATGACGTTGAGAAGAGACTTACAGTCTCTGACTCTCTGGTCAACATGGGCAGATTACATGATAGGACTATGGAACTAGATCTCCTTTAATGAAGTGAAGTGTAAACGATAAATGCGATTGGAAAAAAAGATGGAAGCTGTTGAGTTGAACTATTTGTGTAGTATATGTGCTACAGGAGGGTAGGAGAGAGCGAGAAATGTAACAAAACGTGGAAATTGTAAAAATGTTACTTTAGGTGAAAGGATGAATAAGTGATTTGAGAAGGTTTGGCCATGTGGAAAGAATGGAGGACGATGGATTGGTGAAAAAAGTGTAATGTTTAGAAGGATTAGGAAAGGTTCAGGAGAGGAAGGCCTGGAAAGGGTTGACTGTATGTGATGTAAGAGGCACTGGACAGTGCCAGAGTGCGAAAAAAAAAAAAAAAAAAAAGGTTAATGAAGCAGTGTGCGAAAGGTGTTACACGTGCTATACTGAACCTTTTGGAACTTGGGACAAGGAGTCCATCCATAATTCAGCTACTAAAGAATGAACGTGCTAGTAATTGTTCAATTATTTTTTTCTGGAGCCACCTATGTTTGGGCAAATGGCTTCATGTTGTATGGATGTATGTGTGTAAATATGTAGATATGTATGTATATATATATATATATATATATATATATATATATATATATATATATATATATATATATATATATATATATGTATGTATATATATATATATATATATATATATATATATATATATATATATATATATATATATATATACATACATACATATATGTGTGAGTGTGTCTTTTACTATAATCTAACAATGTTCTATGTCCTTATAAAAGCCCGTAAAACACTATTTTCACGACAAAACTTGATATTTCGAATAACAAACTTCATTGTTCCTTAACGCTGGTGAATGGGGACAGCTGGTACTTGACAAGAGCATTATATGACATTTACAGGTGTGACAATATGACGCTGGTAGTATTATGTAGAAGCCGGTTGACCTGGGATGGAAAGGGGGTCAGGCCTACGCGCTTTGGTCCTTGTTTCTCCCACCTATGTCGAGTCAGGTGGAAGTATCTGATTTCCAGTGTCCTGACAGATTCATATTGTTAGTGCGACCGATGTGGGCAGGTACTTTTGGAAAATAGCTCGGCCCCACTCCAGTTTATAGTATGGCAAATAGCTCGGCCCCACTCCAGTTTATAGTATGGTAAATAGCTCGGCCTCACTCCAGTTTATAGTATGGCAAATAGCTCGGCCCCACTCCAGTTTATAGTATGGCCAGTATTCTTCAAATGTGCAAAATTCCCCGATCTCTCTCACGTAAGCTTCATTACAGTTAATGCATGGAATCTTATAAACACCGTCATCTGCTTGTTTTTTTTTTTTTTTTTATTTAAATATACGGATTTGAGGTAGTGAAAAATAAATGGATTGCTAGATTTAAGATATTCTTACTTTTTTATGATCTCTACATAAAGAGGTTTGATTTTATTGTTAAAACATATTTATTTGATATTTGTGGGACCTCTGGAATATATTTTTGTCCCTTTATTGAATGCTGGGTAAAGTAACTGGGTCAGATGTTTACAGATCGTTTCAAATTCTTTTTCTAGATACCCATGCCAACATATCCTAAGCCTTTTGAGAGACGGAGTGCAGCATACTATGATCTTTGCCATACATCATTATAACTTAGGAAATGAATATAGGAAACAGCACAAGTAGGCTTCCAATATACTGTGATCACATATTTATTTTTTCTCTCATGTTAAATACATATAATAAAAGCAATTTACTGTCCTTTTCTCCTTCTGTTTTAAATTCAATGGTCGGGACTAGCGAATTTAGTATGAAAAATTCATTGAAATCTGCCTAACCATCGTCCCAGAATGTAAAGATTATGGGGTGTGACAGGCAGCAAAATTTCTGCTTCAAAACATTCCATATAAGGCGGAACAGGGAGCTGCCCTTAGTTCAGTCGAACGTTTGTTAATAAATGTTACCATTAAAAGAAAAAACAAATTTAAAACATAATGGGAAGAGGGCGGCAATTTGCCATGATCTCAACCGTGATATCATGATGATATAGGATATGAACATACGAAACAGCAAAAGTAGGCTTCCCTGTAAAGGCGTATTTACTCTGTTCTCTTATCGTTAATACACCAATAAAAGGCAATTTACTTGATGTATTCATCATAAGAGAACAGAATAAATACTGGTTCACAGTACATAGGAAGCCCAATTTCGCCGTTTCCTATTTTCATTCCCTCAGGTATCATAAGGTCTAGGTAAAAATCATGATTGACTGCAATTATTTCTCCAAGGGCTGTTTTTTTTAATATACATTTATGAGTTAACTTCCGATGAACTTGGTATAGTGAAAAATAAATTAACTGTTAGATTTCAGGCGTTCGGTTTCTTGTTTTATGTCATTAACGAAAGGGAGTTTTCTTTAAGATTAAATCTATTTTTTTCTCGATTCGTGGGACCTCTATATTTTGTTCACGTCATTGATAGCCTTGTAGATAATGTATACTGGGTAACGTAATTGGGTCATATGTTGACGAATCGTATTCAATTCAATTTCTAGAAACCCAGGCGAACGTAGCAATTTCATACCATTCCTCAACATCTGACTCAATAACTTTTCCCAGCATACATTATAAAGAAGGTTATCGAAAAAATGAACAAAATATACTACAGAGGTCCCACAAATCTCAAAAAATATATTTAATGTTAAAGAAAACTTCCTTACGTTGAGAACATGCAAGAAGTAACCAAACACTTCAAATCTAAAAATCCATTTATTTTTCACTATCCCAAGTCCATCGCAAGGTAACTCATTCCACAAAGATTAAGAATATAAACTTAGGGCTTTTCGTACATATGAGGGATACGGGCCATACCATAAATTGGAGTGGGGCTGAGCTGTTCTTCAAAAGCAGCTTCCCATACAAAAGGAAGATTCTGAAATCCGCCATCATCGGTCGAACTAATAAAATGAATCTGTGAGGAGGACACTGAAAATCGGATCTCACCAATGAGATACTTGAGATCTATTCTAAAGCAAGTGTTCCAGCGGATACGGCCACCAGACTCGACGCAGGTGGGAGATAACGAGGAACAAAACACAAGGGACTGTCCCATTTCCATCCCAGATGAAACGACTACATACCACCAGTGTCGTACTGCCACACATGAGTAAGCACTCATATTGTGTAACAGCTGTCGACATTAACCAGTGATCAGGAATAGAGAAAGTTTTTATTCGCAATATATGGCTTTTGACGTGTATATGGCGTTTTATGGGCCCTTTTAACTTCATTAAATATATATATATATATATGTTACAGTCAACATGCGTAATCAGTCATTACGCGTAATGACTGAAATTTCAGTCATCACGCGTAATGCACTTGCATTGACAGGAGCTAGTACTAAACATGGCGAAACAGTGAGTCACCTACACTGTTTCGCCGGGTTTAGAGTCCCTGGGGGTCCCCGATGTTTAGTACTAGCTCCTGGGGATCAAATGCTAGCATTACTGATGACTGAAATTTGGCGTAATGACTGATTACATGTTGACTCACCTACACTATATTTATATATATAATCATGGCTTTTCGCTTAATACTCGGTATATCTCCGTTGGAGGTCAAAATATAAGTGATAATTTGGAATCGTGGGGACACGAACCCGACGAAAGCCTATTAGCGACTACTGACGTAAACCATTGAGCCATCTGGGGATCAACTGGAGTCGCTGAATAAGGCTTTCGTCGCGGTTCGTGTCCCCACGATTGCATTTATCACGTATATGACTGAAATTTGAGTCATTACGTGGTAATTTGTAGCTTCATGATTGTATAAAAATCACGGTGTGATGATTTCATATATATATATATATATATATATATATATATATATATATATATATATATATATATATATATATATATATATATATATATATATATATATATATATATATATATATATATATATATATATATATATATATATATATATATATGTATATGCAATAACGTCCATCCTTGGCGATTCGAACCATCGACCACTAAAGTAACAGATCGAAGCATAGTGCACAGAGTTGCAGAGAGCGTAAAAGGAAAGGAACCAAATGTGCCACTGCAAATGCATATCATAGCCGGCTCTTCCTCGCCTTACTATGACTTGACCCCTCTCCGACCCACCTTTGTGACCCTTACACTACATAATGCACATTTTTCGTGTATACAAGACTGGGTGAAACTCACAAGCATGAAAATGAATTTATTTAGCTTGCGAAGAAATCATCTCCCTTCCTCTTCAGAATATAACTGTTTAGAATTTTAGAAAGGGTAAAAGGGTTTCTATAGCAAATGACAAAAAAAAAAAAAACTAAATGATCATCAGCCTTTACACTCAGAAACTTTCAGGATAGTATGTTTACTTCTTTTAAAAACTTTCCTATACTTGTTACATTATTACATGCTTTTATTTAACTTGACATCTGCACCTGTCTGTCTGTCTATCAGTTTGGGTCAAATCTCGTACCTCAATTTTCGACCTGTTCGATGGACTTGAAATTTTGCATGATTACTCAATCCCGGTGACAATACAACCTTACATGATCAATAAGTCAGCAGTGACCCCTACTGACCATTGAGTGACCTCTCCCAGTATATCAGGATTTGTATGAAACTTCGGATTTTTCACAACCACTTTGACTCAGTAGAATCTATTTTCTATATAGCCCCTCCTCCTTCCTCTCTTCCATCCCCCTCCCCTCCCCAGCACACGTCAAGTGTTAATTTAGCTGAGTCCTCCCACTCCCGTTCCCTCTTCCCTCCCCTCCACTTCCCTCTTCCATCCCCTTCCCCACCCATCCCCTCCCCTCCGCCTTCCAAAGCATAACGATCAAGTGTTACTTTATCTGTGTCCTCCCCTCTCCTTCCCTCTTCCACTCCTCTCCCTCTTCCCGCCCCCTCCCCTTTCAAGAGCATACGATCAAGTATTATTTAGCAGTGTCCTCCCCCTCCCATTCCCTCTTCCATCCCCTCCCACTCCCAAGCACGCAATCAGTGTTAATCTAGCTGTCATCCCCTTCCCTCATCCATTCCCTTCCCCTCCCACTCCCCCTCCCCCTTCCGAAGCACACGATCAAGGGTTAATTTAGCTGTCGTCCTCTTCCCTCCCCTACCCCTTCCTCCTCCACCCTTCCCCCTCCATCCCCTTCACATTTTCCTCCCCCTATCCTCCCATCCCCCTCCTCCTCCTGGAGCATGCGATCAAATGTTAATTTAGGTGTGTCCTCCTCCTCCCCCTTCCGGAGCATATGATCAAGTGTTAATTTAGCTGTATCGTCACCCTCCCCTTCCATCGTCCTCCACTTCCCCCTTCAACCTCCCACCCCCTTCCCCTCCCCCTTTTGGAGCACATGATCAAGTGTTAATTTAGCTGTGTCCACCCCCTTACCTCTTCCCTCCTCTACCCCTTCCCCTCCTCTTTCCCCTCCATCCCCTTCACATTTTCTTCACCTCCCCCTTCCCCTCTCCTCCTTTTCTCCCCTCCACCTCACCTTCCCTTTCCCTCCACCTCCTCTTCCATCATCCATCCCCTTCCCTTTCACTTTCCTAATCCCTACACCTTCCCTCCCTTCCCCCTTCCCTCCACCTCCCACGTAAAGGATATCAATTTCTTTCACTACAATTATAAATCGGTTACAATGTCTGTCGAAACTAAAACATGAAATACAAAAAAAAATTTAAACGTACTCTTATTAAAATGCACTAAAAATTAAAAAATAATTTTTCGAGAGGCCAGGATTTTCTTATAATCAATCATGTCTACAAAAATAAAAGCGTGGGTCCCAAACAAGGGAAGAAATGCTATAAGTAAAGAAATATATTTTTTGTATTTCTTGAAGCATTTCCTTTCATGTTTGGTACCGAAGTAATTGTAAGAAAATCCTGGTGTCTCAAAAAATAATTTTTTTACATTTAGTGCATTTTAATAAAAGCATGTTTAAAATTTGTTTAGATTTTTTTTATTTTTAAGAGTGTCGTTCAAAACAATATCTTTAGGACGATTTTCGAGTGACATTTTTAAATGGGGTGCTGTTTTCATCTTCCCTGCTATTGGCTACTCCGTGTTCCCCTTTTCTCCTTTCAAGGTCTACCGAATCACCAAGATAAACCTTGACGGATGATGTCAATGCTAATTTGCAAATATATGGCCTATTTGACTCTAACTTTCCGGATCTCCATAACATCTTTTATAATTTCGGAGATAGGTAATCAATCAAGTGTTGTTTTGGCATGTCTGGAGCATAAGAGGCTCACCATCCTTAAAAAGGTGTTCTCTTTACCTTTTTCTATATGTTTTACGATTTTTGGTGTGTTTTTTCTCTAAACTCAGAATTATAACCATGTTTGTTAAATAGCTCTTAGAGACGAATCATTTCATCTTCAACAACTTCATTATCACACACATTATAAAACTAATTTGAAGTCACTCTTAATTTTGTAGATTTTGAGTTCGTGATACATATATATATATATATATATATATATATATATATATATATATATATATATATATGGATATATATGTGTGTGTGTGTATATATATATATATATATATATATATATATATATATATATATATATATATATATATATATATATATATATATATATTCTTATGTACAGAACACATTGCATTATTTTTTGCAGTGTTGTTATAATTGCATTTCTGATTGTAGTATAATTTTAATATGCGAAAAATATTCTGTGATGTAATTATAATTATTGAAATATTATTTGTAATGTTAGATCTCACAAGAATTAATAACGTATCATACAAGGTAGATTACGTCATTCTAGCGACCATGAGGCATTTTATTTTTTTTTTTATGAGATTCTGGGAGCTTCGCTCGGGGCGTTTATCATGTGATCCCATAATCTTGCATCATCCTGGACATGTATAGATCTGCTTAATTGTTTGGAGATTTGGTCACGTATACAGACGAGTCGCGAGGTTCAGGGTTTTATCATGCAAGCATTTTCTTGTTGGGTGGAACCACGTGGGTTTCTAAACATGTACCTTCTGTCTTAATCACGGGGGTGGATGGAAAGTATTGCACAAAAGTACGTGTAAGTTATGTCATACAAACTCTGATCAAGTCACTTACACCATAGATTTCTTGTAAAGAAACGCTTTGCATTGATAATTGCGTCATCCAGTGAACATGTTCATTACGACTAGAAGTCTAGAATCTTCTTTGTAGTTTTGCTTTTGACCAGTTGCATAAAAAATAGTCATTGAGAGCCTAGACCTTTGTTGTGTTGGATAACCGCCCCCCCCGCCCTCTCTCTCTCTCTCTCTCTCTCTCTTACTCTTTAGATCCCGTTGGTAAAATTTCAAAGTAACGTAAAATACTTGAATGTGGCCACTAATGTTAATCCTAGCTTGTGAGTTCTAATAACATTTAGTTAGTTTTTGAAAGATCATAATGGCGCCTTGACAGGAATTCTAAGTGTATATTTGTAAAACAACTGATTTTTTTCCACAAGTTTGAACCATGTTGTTCAAAGGGGGCGGTTTTTTTGTGTTTGAATTGATTTATAGATTGGCGTTTAGACATAAAATACCTTAGTGAATTTAATACATTGACAATGTTCAGTTTTGTGTGTTTGTATATTCTTGTTGTGTTTTCAAATTATTTACTTAAAATCTTCTTTCACATCTTAGTAAATTTTAATGGTTTAACTTTTGTTTATTTAGTTCAAGGATTAATTAAGATTGTGTTTCCAAATAATAGTGATTTGATTTCAAATTAATTATAAATTTTGAATTAAAAATCATTTTTTTTTATTTAAAGTTTTTACAGCAGTGTTTCATTTAGTGGCCACCAGTGGTAGGATTAACTTTGTAAATGCAGCAAAGTGATGTAAGTTTTGTCTCCTCAGTTTTTGTTGAAATGACTTGAATCGAGGAGAAACAATTACAGTTACTCAGTACCTAATTAAGTGATGCCTTTGATATACTTTAGTGTATTTAAATACTGATACCTCACTTTATTGATAAGCTTTTAAGGGATCACTGTTGCATTTAGAGTATTCAGTCATATCTTTTTTTTGTCATGAGTGTTAAGGTATCTGGCTGTAAATGAGGTAAGTTTTGAATTCTATGATTAGTAAATGTAATAACCAGGTACTTGGAACACTTTGTGACGTGTGTGTGTGTGTGTGTGTGTGTGTGTGTAAACATGTACATACATACATACACACAAACACACACACATATATGTAATTGTAATAGCCACAATGCCCTCTTAACTTCTCAAATTCTTTGCGTTTTTTGGATACATTGTCACTACAAAGCCTTCGATCCAAGTGCAAGATATTTGGAATAGTTATGTCAGGTAGCAGGAAACAAACCTGCATCCTATAACAACAACGAGTTCACGATGCTGACCTGGCCATGAAAAAGATAAAAATTCTATTGCCTCTCATACATGCATTTACCTGTCGAATTACAATATATTTACTAAGAGCTGGAATAAACCCTTCCTCGCCATCGTAGCCGAGTGGGCAATTGTTTTTATTGCTTTTATGCTGAAATATACGAGGTATGTTCAATAAGTAATGAGAAAATGTCAGGCAAGACACTAAATATGATTTGATCAAAATACTACTTCATTGTGAAGTACACATACATATATTCTATAAAATGACAAACTGGCAACTTTCTATATTTGTAGGTCTGAGCGCAGCGGTGAATGTGGTGGAACCAGTCTGATCCGGTTTGCCGATAATGTGGTGGAACCAGTCTGATCCGGTTTGCCGATCTGTGAACACTTGCAGGGAAACATAGAGCAATGTTACACCATCAAATTTTGTGTTAAACTTAAGAAAACCAAACAAGAAGCTTATGGAATGTTAAAGGAGGCCTATGGGGATGAACAGATGAGCCAAGCAAGTTTCTATCGGTGGTTTAACAGATTTTCTGACGGAAATGAACAGGTTGAAGATGAACCCAGATCTGGAACACCGAAAAGTGCACACAAGGAGGAAAGCATTGAGGAAGTGCAGAGGTTAGTGATGCAAGACCGTCGAATATCTGTGAGGATGCTATCTGAAGCTGTTGGTATTAGTATTGGCACAGTAGAGACAGTTCTGACCGAAGAGGAGTGGAGGAGTGGTCAGTGGTGGTTCCACCAGGACAATACCCCATACCACAAGTCAACACTGGTGACCATCTGGATGGCCAACAGGGGAATGAAAGTGGTACAACACCCACCCTAGAGCCCTGACCTAGCCCCTTGCGACTTCTTCCTGTTCCCACACATGAAAGACAGCCTCAGGGGAACCAGATTCCAGTTAACAGAGGAGCTGAAAGAGGCATCAGAAAGTTACCTGAAGGGACTACTGAAAAAGGACTCTGAGGAGGTCTTCCAGGATTGGGAGAGATGCATGCAGAAGTGTGTAGCTGCGAGAGGCAATTATTTTGAAGGAGACAAAGTTGTGTAAGCTTATGAAAATAAAGAATGTCTCTCCTGACATTTTCTCATTACTTATTGAACATACCTCGTACATGTAGAAACTACTGGTCACTTTTTACCAGATACATATGTAATTGCAGTGACAAGCATATCCAAAAATCGCGAAGAATTCAAGAAGATAAGAGGGCACTGTGGCTATTATAATTACATATGTATCTGGTAAAAGTGGTAAAAGTAACCATATAGCTATATATATATATATATATACATATACTATATATATATATATATATATATATATATATATATATATACATATATAAGGTACACGAAAGAAATAGAATCTCCAGACAACCGTCAGTAACAAAAGCACAGGTGCTGTAAAACTCAAGGAAAAATGTTCCAACAACAACAACAACTTTGACACTGATCTATTGCCCACCGAAACGTTTGCTCTCGGGAAATAATCTGTTATTTCAATCCAAGGTTAACAGGCTATTCTCTAACGGAATTTAACTCTTCTCTACAAGGATTAAGTAGTGCAAGTATCTTTTCCACTTTATTTCAATGTTTAAATCGCTATTTCTTGGTCTGACTCTCGCACACATACA
>NC_089784.1:42766644-42779144 GCF_040412425.1 Macrobrachium rosenbergii
AGAAAACTGTATGTCTTCGAAAGCTAGTATTTGATAAATTATACTTTGTAATTTAAAGAAACTGGAATCTAAACCATCCGGCCTCACTGAAGCCTAACACTAGTAGTAGGTGTGTGTGTGTGTGTGTGTGTGTGTATACATATATAAGTATACCTTAGTTTTACCAGACCACTGAGCTGATTAACAGCTCTCCTAGGGCTGGCCCGAAGGATTAGACTCATTTTACGTGGCTAAGATCCAATTGGTTACTTAGCAACGGGACCTACAGCTTATTGTGGAATCCGAACCACATTATAGCGAGAAATGAATTTCTATCACCAGAAATAAATTCCTCTAACTCTTCATCAGTCGGCAGGGGGAATTGAACTCCGGCCCATCGGGTGACAGTCCGAAGCTCTACCGACTCAGCTAAAGAAGGGCTATATTCATATATATATATATATATATATATATATATATATATATATATATATATATATATACATACTGCTAGCGTTAGGCTTCTTCAATGAGGCTTAGATTCCAGATTCTTTAAATGACTGATTGGTTATATTTATTAAAACTGGCGTTACAACATCTAGGTTACTGACGCCGTAATTACAAAATACAATTTATCAAATACTATCTTTCAGAGACATACAGTTTTCCTCATCAGGTACCAATGCACTGAGGTACCTGATGAAGAAGACTGTATGTCCTCGAAGCTAGTACTTGATAAATTGTACTTTCTAAGTGAAAGAATCTGTAATCTAAACTACCTCATCTCATCGAAGCATAACACGAGTAGTAGATATATATATATATATATATATATATATATATATATATATATATATATATATATATATATATATATATATATATATATATATATATATATATATATATATATATATATACATATACAGTGAGGTTGTGTGGCTATTTTAATATATATGAATGTGTGTATATATATATATATATATATATATATATATATATATATATATATATATATATATATATATATATATATAATATATATATATATATATATATATATATATATATATATATATATATATATGTATAAACGTATTTTTTCAACCCAAAAATATTTTTGTTAAATACAGGATGAATATGATGAACAGCAAAATAACTACTTACATGTTCATCCCTTTCTTGCTAAAAGAAAAAAACAGAACTGCCTTTTCCACTATAAATGATTGAAAGTGTGGGATCATCTCTACCGTGTTGCAAGAACAAGGCGAAAACATCTCTTTTAATACGCGTACTTTGCTCAGTATAAAATGTTATCATCCCCAGTTGCGAACATTTAGATTCCTTCTTTCATTTGCAATGATTACTAAGAAAAGTTTGGCCACAGCTGCTCATACCTACTCAGTCATTTACCAGACTCCACGCCTACCTCTTGCTCATCTTTTTTTTCTCTTTCTGGATTCTTGGGTTTTGGCGAGATAAGGTTTATGACCATACCACTGTCCTTCGTAAAAAAAAATAAATCAATCTAATAATAAATTCCTTGCAGCTTCAAGAGAGAAACAAGGTCGTAACTTAAACACGTTTTCAGCATTTCTTCTGCTTGGAGCTCAAACATCAAAATGTGATTACCAGCGAATAAGAAAAGAGAACACGTAACAAATTAACGCCAGCACAGGAGATATGAACCTCTCTCTCTCTCTCTCTCTCTCTCTCTCTCTCTCTCTCTCTCTCTCTCTCTCTCTCTATACGCCCTCTGGCGCCCATCAGGTATGATGGAGACCCAAGGTTACATATACTTTAATTACCTGACAGTTCATTAACTCCCAGCAAGGAGCAAATTAAATACAGGATTCTTCGACATTAACAACCGCTGGTGATGAGAAGGGCAAATATAGGATTACATAATTTATAACTAACTAGAACTATGTAACGTCAGTTCCTTTTCCTGCAAACACACAGACACAGACACAGACGCACACTCACACACATTTATACAGACATGTGTGTGTGTCCATGATTATATTAGAATGTTCACATGCTAGGATATGACTGGCATGATTGGTTGATTTTTAATAACTGGTCAAAAATATGAAGGTACCGTGACGGAGAGAAGTCGAGGGAAGATAAAACAAAAAGCCCCGGCGAAACCTGCAAGTGACGAAAAGGGAATGAAAGAAGAAATCTCTCTCGCATTAATGGCCGCACACGAAATTCGATTAGGATCGCTTCTACAGTAATTAGCTGAAGTGAATTTAACCTGCCGTGATGAATCATGCGGCGGCGGACGGACGGACGGACGGCCTCCGGTTAATGGAGAAAGAGGATGGCGTCTAACGACCTATTATGACTCCCTGGAAGCGATTAGCCCCTGCAAGAGAAGGGATGATAGCGTGCCACTGCATAAACAAGCTTTATCAATTATGATGGATGGGTTGTTATTATTAAAGTTATCTCTTATAATTACATATTGATCCTACTCAGGTTCATCCCCAGCACAGGAGGAGGACAGCGCGGGCATTTGTGGCAGGTGGCGTCGCCGCTGTCCGTACGCAGGTGTCTGCTGTGAAAGAATATATGGAGAGAGAGAGAGAGAGAGAGAGAGAGAGAGATTTTAGACGTGATTCTTTTTATGCATTCCGCTCAAAACTTTGTAAAGAACTTGAATTTAATAACAACAACAACAAAAACAACAACAATAATAATAATAATAATAATAATAATAATAATAATAATAATAATAATAATAATAATAATAATAATAATAATACCACAGCAATCACGGCATGTAAGTATTTGGCAAGGCATTAAGCCGCTTGACAATTATACCTACAATTATATTCTCTGCAAACTCCAAAGAATACAGCTTGATCATAGACAGATTATTCTGGAAATAACCTTATTATTATTAACGCCCTAAAGCTTTCATCATTTTTATTGTGAAGCTTTTCATTCTCCCTCTAAAACTTAGTCATATCAGATTCAGGCCTGAACTACTTTTGGGCCGAATTTCGGGAACTGTTGCATCCATAATGTATTTGTTTGCTGCCTCCATTTATCAGACCGCTTAGTCGTTCTTTACAAGGGTATGGGGTAGCAACTTCACCCAAAAATCAATGCTCAGAAACTTACAACAGACCTAAGGATTCGAATGTAGTCAGCAATGGGTCACAATGAGGCCCTAAAAGCCAGCAAAGTGAAACTTAAGAAGGAAGACTTTTCTCGTAATTCCAGGCCTGATTTCGGCAGCTATACCCGCCTAGGCTTGCCGAAGTAGAGAGATTATCCATTAGTTAGAAAATTAAGGAAACAAATCAAACGTAAAACGGATGTTCGTTCCCATACAATGCAATCCACAGAATGTCTGCTGAAGAAAATAAAAACAAAAAGAGACAGACAAAGAAAAGAGGTCAAATTTTCAACATTCTTTATTCTCTTATTGTTTGCTTAAATCTATCCTAATGAGCAATCCAACTGCCAGTGTTTGTCTCTCGTTTTCTGGTTGCAGTATTCATTTCAGCAGGCGTTATAAATTAGGAACGAATTAGCTCTAATGAAATTATAAAGTTAAATGAGAACTGCCCTTCCTCGCTTATATTTATTTCTCTTGCCGATGGCGCACACTTCCAAACAATTAGTGTCTCATAAACTCATGCCAACTACGACTACCTCAACTCATATGTTAGCAGAGGGGTAAATACTCGTCGGGAAAAACTCTGACATCATTTATTTGTATAATACTAATGACGTTTACGAAAAGCTGAAGCCAACAACAAGAGATGAATTTAAATGAAATTTCAAACAGAAAAAATAAATATGCGTGTAAAATACAAACAATGTTACACTGGCCGATACGGCAGAAAGATAAAATGGAAAGAATCTATAAATGGCCTAAGATATCAAGGAATACATCTGAAAAAAGTTTACACTGACCAACAACATCGATTACTCTTAATGTGTTGGTCTAAGGTTTATGACATAGCTAATAATTTGAATTATATATATATATATATATATATATATATATATATATATATATATATATATATATATATATATATATATATATATATATATATATATATATATATATATATATATATCAAGAGAGAAAGAGAGAGAGAGAAAGAGAGATTACTTTATGTGCAGTCAAGCACCTGATACCTCAAAGGATCATTAAAGTGGCCTAATAGTATCCAGTCGAGTAAGGATTTGATTTTATTCCACTGTGAAATAGCGCTGCTCAGTCGCTAGCTAATCACCCTTTTTCCAAAGCATTTGATGGATGAATGACATCAAAGCAAATAGTTTTCTAAACCTATAATTTATTTGAAAAATGACGTTGAGGGGCTGGATTATAAAGCACATTCATTAATATGTGTGATTTTGAGAGAGAGAGAGAGAGAGAGAGAGAGAGAGAGAGAGAGAGAGAGAGAGAGAGAGAGAGAACTTTGTGAATGTCAGAAACAAAGGGCCCTTAGTTTTATAACATGACAGCCCGCGCAATGGTAACTTCATGAGTGCAAAAAGTTTAATAAGACAACGTATTGCTGATGAACGCTTTTTATGAATCTGTGATTAAGCATTTGCCTGATGGCGCTTACCTGAGTTTTAGTATTAGGAGACCAGAAAAGATCACATTCGTTTATATACATCACATCCAACACAATGACTCCGACTGCGAGGGCATGTATAGAAAATCTACCGACAGCACAAGAACACATACACGCGTGTATATGTGTGTGTGTATGTGTGTGTGTGTGTGTGTGTATATATATATATATATATATATATATATATATATATATATATATATATATATATATATATATATATATTATATATATATTGTATATTATATATTATATATACATATATACTGTATATACATACATTCATACATACATGTACATGTGAATGCATACACAAATATATATATATATATGTGTGTGTGTATATATATATATATATATATATATATATATATATATATATATATATATATATATATATACACACATACACACATATATATATATATGCACATATATACTGTTTATACTAGCTGACCAACCCAGCTCTGCCCGGGAAAACCCCTGAATAACAACCAATAAACTCACTCTCTCTCCCCTCCCTAACACCCCCTCTCTCTCTCTCTCTCTCTCTCTCTCTCTCTCTCTCTCTCTCTCTCTCTCTCTCTCACACCTCGCCTTCTTATTGGGGCTGAACTTTGACTTAAAGGGCACTGGGAGTGTCACTATTCATCCCAGCAACCTTGAAAACTATGGATTAGATACTAATATCTGTCGTTTTTGGTTATTTTTACATGTCACCCCCTTTCCACAACTCCCCTTTGGTGCCAGTGATGTCTTACCCCACAGTATTTTTTTCCAGAGTAAGTCATATGTATACCAAGTTTGGGTGAAATTGCTCAATGCATTTCAGAGCTATGCTGGAGCATACATAAACACACACACATACATGCATACATACATACATACACACACACACACACACACACACACATATATATATATATATATATATATATATATATATATATATATATATATATATTCTTACGAATTATGAGGGGGGTACTGCGTATTTTATTTTGAGTTAATAATCATGGCCATACAAAAAAACCCTTGTAAGCCCGTAAATTAATAAAAAAAGCAAGTGAAAGGGGGTTTCTTAACAGTAATTTATTATTTACTTCACAACATGTAAGAAATTACCAAGGAAACTGGGCACCTTCACTAAATCACTCAACTTGGAATTTACACAACAGCAATGACTGGGTGAATTGGATAACGTGTTACAATTATGAATGATTCCATCAGCTGCGTTAGGGTCGATTCTTCAGGCAATCAGGAACACAGAAGTGTGGCTATGCTGGTAATGGCACTGATAACACTCCTAGAAAGGAGACAGTTTCAGGTAAGACTAACAGTGAGATTATGTTCTCTTTATAATGGAATAAATGCAAGAATTGGAGGGAGATCCTTTGCTCTACCCACTTGCTAGCAAGAGCTGAGAATTACAATATGCACTGTTAAGGAATTAACACACTGGGATAGTAGATTCACTGTTCAAGTCGAAGAGACAAGAAGTTACTGAGACGATAAAATGTGCAAGAGAGAGATAAGATGTGTCAAAGAAAAAGATACTGGCCAACCAATTTCCCTTACAGGGAACATTACCTTCGCTGTTTCCTGGTTTGCTTGCACATGCAACCTTATGTCAGTGTGACCAGAGATGTTCTTAGGCGGTGTCTAGCCACACGGTCACAATGGGTCCAGCTTAAGTGAGAAACATGAATTCCACCAGCTGCAAGCTGCTTCGGTCGTCGGACAGACACAGAGACCACTGCAATGATGAGCGGACTAAGTGTGAACTGAACTGATGAAGTGGTAACACCGGCGTTTTAAGATCTTGGATTTTTCTGGGGGCATCCCTTCGGGCAGCAACAGCTTGCCTGTACTTGACAGTTTAGGAAAAGAGGTATGCCAGGAGAAGAGTTGAAAACTCAGCTGGTGGTAGATTGAATCTTAAGATTAAGACACGAAAACAGTTATCTACACACACACCTGCATTCCTTGGGGACACATTAAACATAGCCCTTCAAGAGGGTGAGACTGTTAATGGCTAAAACTCTCCTCTGACCCTTCGGTCTGTGGGCATCCCTCTCTCTCCTATTGCCTGCTATTTTTCCGTAAGGGCTTAAGTTAGCGATCCGGCGGAGATATTCTTAAAAAAAAAAAAGAATATATATATATATATATATATATATATATATATATATATATATATATATATATATATATATATATATATATATATATATATATGTATATATATATATATGTATATATACATACACATACACACACACACACACATATATATATATATATATATATATATATATATATATATATATATATATATATATATATATATATATATATACCTTCTACACCACATGACCAAAAGGGCTTCTAACATGCCGGTAATTTTACTCCATGTGCTATACCTTACACAAATCTATAAACTTCTTTAGTTTTCGTTCTCAAAGATCTCATCCAAGTACTTTTGAGTATTCCTACTCTTACTGTGCCCACATCAGCCCAGATAACACTGTCACGTGCTATCCTCCCCACAGTTGGGAGAAGGACATGTCCAAGCCACCCCATTTCTCTTTCTTCTGTACTACAAAAGTCCCGCAGTTTCCATTATGAATTCATTTCTAATTTTATCCTGCCATCTAACACCATATAATTTACTTCATACTTAATCTTTAGGTCGTCAAAATTTACTATATAAAATTTCATTATCATATTACGAGTCACGTTTATATCTGTTTATTTATCTGTCTATCTATCTATCTATCTATCTATCTATCTATATATATACATATATATATATATATATATAATACATATATTTACATATATACAATAAATTTATACATAGATGTACATGCATACACATACACACATATATATACATACACATAAAACAATTTGACTATATAAACACAGAATACGTAAACCGCTTTCGAAAGGACTAGAAAACCTACATAAGCCAAGAAACACAACACCAGGCAATAATAAGCCACATATACTGTCAAAACCTTGAAATAGAATAAGCAGTCTTGATATAGGAAATGACTGTCACAAATAATTAAAGCGTGGGGAGTTCTTGTATCTCATTTCCTGCAATATTCTTCGTTAATAATTTAAAATAAGTTATCGACACGATTATCCATAATATTATAAAGAAAGCATAAAAATAATATCTAACAGCTGTCCATTTTTCTTTCCTGATTTGTTTTTCTTTATCCCCGTTAACAGAGGTCAGCTCATCATCAGTCCACGCGATTACACAACGGTGAAAAATGCATCCCTGACAATACCAACGGTGATCGAGCAAGATTATCATCAATTTGGTGAGCGAAAGTTACACGTCATGGTTTCGCTACGATTTTGTGATAATATGGTTATCGTTAATATTCATTCCTAAGACGAAAGTCGTGCTTGCTCTTGCATTATACATAAACACGGGAACATAGATACGGGAAATGGGCTCGCATTATGAAGATTCGATTCCAGCCTGCTACCCGTCAGCTAACCCAACTGTCACATCCAAATTTAATCATTCAACTTGTCTTGCAGTGGATATGCTAAACATGATTGATGAGCACTGTATTTAGTCATTTAGTTGAAACCTTTATGTGATTAAAGTCGATATCAGCAAATATAATAGTAAAAAATTATATCTTTGATATCGAAATTCAACATGTAAAATATAAACATAGAACACGAAAAACAGGCCATTAACCTGCAGAGCAAGATTCAGCAAAAACATACTTCGTCTGAAGAAGAAAATAAGAGCAAAAGAGGCATTATAATATTTGTAACAATAATAATGACAAAAAGATCCGTCTAAAATGCAAATTTCGCGGTTTCCAAAAGATTTCACGTAGGATATGACCTCCGGTGATACAGCTTGACTGGAACAAGTGCACTGGATGCGGTTTTTATCGCCTGGAACCCACACAGCTCTTCTTCATGCCACACCTACGGAGGGTGGGGCAAGTCGACGCGTGAGCCCACGCGGCTTCGTCAACTCTGGCCTGAGCGTTGCACTCCTTCTCGGAGGGAAATGGAGGAAGGACAAGAACAGCAGGAGGGAGGGAAGGATCAGAGGCCGCTGCCACGATAGGGTGGATTAAAACGAGAATGGCAACTGGAGCCGTCTCATAATCTAATCGATTCATCCCCAGCTCATTCGTAGTGACAGGCGTTTCCGAAATGTGAAATCGAAAAGTTAAGAGGGCATTGTGGGTAATTATACTGTATATATATCTGGTAAAAAGTGACCAGAAGATTCGACATATATATTTTACTGGCATTTATATAACTTTCTGAGATATGGTGTGGTTACACAGACAAACAGACGAACATACAGACTCTACGTGAATACATAATATTCTTCAAACTCCGCTGTTGAAGTTTAATAATACTGATCCATATTATTACTCTGTTCAGAAGATTAACCTTATTCACATGGAACAAGCCGAAAAGGGACACTGACTTGTAATTTAAGCTTCCAAAGAATAAGGTGTTCATTAAGACGAAGTAACAGGAGGTAAAGGGAAAAATATAAAGAACAGATTTCACTTATAAGTGAGAAAAAATACTTTAATAGATTAGTAAATAGATAAAAATGTATTAAAATGCTAAGAGAATAGTATCAGGTAGTAATGCATTGCATCTTCGCTTGAACTTCTGAAGTTCCAATTGCACGACATCCTCAGGGAGACTGTTCCACAGTCCAAGGGTGTGAGGCATAAAGGACCTCTGGGACCGAGACGTTCGACAGAGAGGCGCATTTACTGCATATTGGTGCTGTTCAACAAATGTGGTTGCTCTCACCAGGAAAAGAGAATCAGGGATCAACTGTGAATGTGAAAGATCTCTGTTAATACAACTTATGAAAAAGTGACAAGCAAGGGACCATCCGTCGATGGTTCATAACTGCTAATATTAGGAAACAGAAACATACCGTCACGAACCACTCCACCTAAATGTCAATAATTTTATATCTATATACTGTCAATATTGATCCCAATACTTAATTTTTGTATTTTGACTTGGCTTTCATTATATGTTAGTTGAACCGATTATATATATATATATATATATATATATATATATATATATATATATATATATATATATATATATATATATATATATATGTATATGTATATATATATAAATTATATATATATACATAGAGATAGATAGATAGATTATATATATATATATATATATATATATATATATATATATATATATATATATATATATATATATATATAGTGTGTGTCGGCGCGCAAGCGTTTGCGTGTGTGCGTGTGTGCGAGTGGACGTCAACGAAGTGAACAATATCCCAAAATGATTCACTATCAGTAGATCAGAGCAGGAAAAGGAGAAAGCTAAACAGGTTCAGCGACATTATTAGGCAAAGTTGCCTAGTATATGGGAGTAAAGCACAAACTATAAAAGAGAAGTAACAAAGAAAAACACGTAAGATTAAACCAACAAACTATGAAATGGGACTCATGTTTAACATAAAGCAAAACCTAATTTTATCTTATAAGGTTCCAGTGATAGAACTACTTGATTAAGATCATTCCATAATTTGGTCATAACCCCTAGAAAACTGTCTTGCACTGAACCTCACATAAAAAAAAAAAACAGGTAACCTACTCCTCAGTGAATGGCACAGTCTGGCTAGACCTGAATACAGAGATGATCATAATTAGGGAAAATTCTATAAAATATTCACGAAGAGCTTACTGGAAAAACAGTGCCAGAGATTATTACTACGATCTGGAATAAGGAATTAGAAAGAACTAAAGACCGTGTCCAAAGATTTATGATGCGAGTAAATAACAGAAGCCCAAGAGAGAGAATAATATTCATAACTAAGCAGATTAAAAGAATAAAAATATCTCATCATGACAGTCAGCTCTCCAAAAATCTAGATAGACTCCTTCAATATAATGAATTTTTCGTGCAGTTGAAGAAAAAGAGAGATCGGATAAGTTTCTCAAATGTGAATGATACCCAGAATTCTAAATGGGTTGTGTGTCGTTAAAGAAATAGTGGCAATGAAAATATCTGGGTTTGCAGCGAGGGTAATCAATACCCATACCTGCTGACATCCACACTCTGAGTTTTGTCAGGGTCACCCCAATAATCTACATTATGAACTAGCTGGCTTCTGATATATAGTTAAGGAAATAAAGCTATTCTATTTTTTTTTCTAATTGCGCACGCGTGAAATAGAGTTAGCTGATATCACTCGATCTCACTTTGTGAGATAAGATTATCTTCGAAAGCCCACAAGTACTTTATTTATAAGCCATTCCGCTGGCGCTCAAGTCCACATTTGGAAGCCATATGGACAGCATGATAGAGCCAGTTTAATCTGGAACTAAAAAACAAACAAACATGGAGCGTCTTCTAACCGACCAAAAGCCATCCCTTTATATTGGTCGTCAGTAGCAGGTTGTTTACGAATCAAAATTATAGTTCCGGAATTCCTAATTCTCCCTTCCCTGCCATTCCATCAGCGTTGGGAGCGGACGCCCAAGGCTTGTATTCCCGAAGCAAACACATAACTGTTTGCTGTATACCAACTCCAGGTGTCAATAATACTCTCGTTTGCGCCAAAACGGAAGTTATTTCCGTTTATTTAAATTCAGAGGTTAAAATAGACTTAAGCTGTCTTTTATCAGCTAAAAGGAAGGCTACTATATATTTTAACTGCAACGATTCTAAATCGGTCTCTTTAGGCTCAGAAACCCCTCATCAGCAACACTTCATCCTACATCTAACCAAAATTACGTTATCACCACTCTGCACAAGTTTTTGTGAAATTTTCCTCCCTACCCCCCAAAAAAAATTTAAAAAAGCAAATCCCAACTCGATTTTTTCCTGCGTGAGTGTCCCTCCCCCCCAAAAGATCCTTTGTACCGTATCACCATTTATTTTACCCGTATCATTTATTCCTGAACCAAATTACGATTAGTCTTTACCTAATACTATTCACTAGGTAGGCATTTCCATGACAGTTCATTCTGACATTCGGTTTTCATTGTTTTATATACTGCGTAAGTATGTATGTATGTACGTGTTTATATATATATATATATATATATATATATATATATATATATATAATTATACACACATATATATACATATTATATATAAACATTAAGCTACAAATGTCGTTTAACATCCAATTCGCTCTACCTCGGAAATAATATATTTTCACATAAGTTAACCAAAGGGGAATTTTTTAGTTGATAAGAAGTTCGTCGTCTCGTGGGCTCGAACCACGGAACACAAGAACTCACGACGTGTAACATGTATGAAAATATATTATCTCCGAGGTAGAGCGAATTGATATTAAACGACATTTGTAGTTTAATGCCTGTTTAAGAATCACCGTGATGTGATAAAATTCATTTATATATATATATATATATATATATATATATATATATATATATATATATATATATATATATATATATATATATATATATATATATATATATATATATATATATATATATATATGAATAAACGATGCATACCACTTATCTGAATTGCTAAATTTTCTGTATTTTAACTTAGCCATTTCCTTTTTACTTGAAAGGCTATTAACACTCGGCTACTGCAGCTTCCAATGTAAGTCAACACTGTCATTTGAATTCAATTCTCATTCCTCCCGACAACTAGTTACGGTTGTTTTGTTTGCATATAATGATCCACAAAATTACCTGATTTAGAATGAGATGCTAACAGTATCTGAAATCACAAACTGTTTCTATAATTAAAGCAATTTACAAGATCAAGAAGTAAGTCAACATACACTTGTCATGGCAGGTTAATGATTGAAAAAGAACTGGTGATATTAATCAGTGGAAATTGCGC
>NC_089784.1:42784144-42821644 GCF_040412425.1 Macrobrachium rosenbergii
TGTTCAGATGTACAGCAGCCTTCTTTTGGCAACATTTACTATTAAAAAAAGAAATTCATATTTAAGAAATATAGTTTACAGAATCACTGTAGAAGTTCTAAAGATCGTGGATAATGCGTTAAAAACGTAACATTTTTGTAGATATATTCGTCTACATCTATATAAGACTGATCTGAGAAACACAAACATATATATATATATATATATATATATATATATATATATATATATATATATATATATATATATATATATATATATATATATATGTATGTATGTATGTATGTATGTATGTATGTATGTATGTATGTATGTATGTATATATATATATATATATATATATATATATATATATATATATATATATATATATATATATATATATATATATATATATATATATATATATATATATATATATATATATATATATATATGTGTGTGTGTGTGTGTGTGTGTGTGTGTGTGTGTGTGTGTGTGTATTACTGGAGTGTGAAGGTGGAAAATATGGATATCACAGCAGTCAATAAAGGCAAAACACAGTTGAGGGTAAAAATACAGCTACAAAAGACAGCTAAAGGCTTTAAAGGGGAAAGGCAAAAAGATGTTACAGCTGGTGATTGTTTCAAGTGCCTACAAAGGAGACCTAACTTATTAGGGGTGCAATAGGCATGGAGCAAACTAATAGTCTAGCTATTAAGATTAGGCAAAAGAGGCAAGTAAATTCATTTATTTGTTGAAAAACTAAAAAACTGGTAGATGAAATATGAAAACTTCAATTAAGAAATAAACAGATGTATCATACAAGATGCAGGCTGCAATGACTTACTTTTACAAGGTAACGTGTAGGATACCATGAACCAAGGTTCTGGAGTGCTTGGTCAATAAAAAGTAGCAGAGCAATATAGCACGGGGATTATTAAGTACTGTTAACAAAAAAGCAGAATTTTTAGACGTGTAGGAAAAATGTGTACATGGATGGCACTACATAAGGAAGGGTGGAATACACCGTGAGACAGGGACGGGAGAGCGTGGAAAATTTTCAAGTCGAGAATGTCAATGGTTGATATCTGACAAGACAGACCTCTTCTGGCGACCTGTTTCTGATCTATTACATGACAGGAAAAGTTACAAAAAGTAAGAACAATGCACACAAAATTCCTTTTTGAAATAGAATTTGCTTGATCCATCAAAAACAAAATGGACTTATTTTAAGCCTTGATGGCAACTGGGAAGCCTGAGACCTTTGGAATTAGAGAATAATGGATTTACACTGATGTATGGGCTGAGGGGAAAAATTTGGTTTACAAATACAAAATTTCCACAAAGGTTAAATTAGGACGAGGCACATGTGTGCTGCTGTACACCTACGAATATCTGAATCCAGTCGACTGTAGATTAGAGAGAGAGTATGACATGCTGCACGTAGTATTAAACAAACAAGAAAAGAAGCTCGATGTATCTTGTATAACATAAAAAAAAGTTTTGTACTGTCAATCGGAACTTAAACTGCTCAGTAAAATGGAATGTATGGAGTGTAGATGAAAAAGGTAAGCTTTTACTTGACTTTGTTACTGAAGAAATCTAACACATTTGTTTCTCCGTTATTTTCAGTGTGCACATGCGATATGGTTATTGGGTCTGGAAAACACGATTGTTCAGTAAGCCGATGCTGCAATACTTGTGGGTGTAGTCATGTCTCCACTAAGCTGCCCTTAGTCTCAATCGTGACATGGAGCGGATAAGTGAATGGTGTAGTCTGCGGGGTATGAGGCTGAACTCCAGTAAATAGAAAACACTATTGATTAGCAGATCTCGTACAGAATTTCCACCCCATCCTCCTCTTCAGATGAATGGAACTCTGCTGAACGATTGTGAAGCTTTAGCTATTCTTGGTGTAACTTTTGACTCACATTTTACTTTTGGTAAACATCTAAAGAAAGTGTCAGCAAATGCCGCACGAAAGTTAGGTATTGTAAGTCAAGCCTCATATATTCATAACAGTGATAAAATCAATGCAAATTGCTTTACACCATTTGTCCTTCCTTTCCTAGCATACTGTTCTCCGGTGTTGATGTCTGCTTCTGCCAGAGATTTATCTCTTTTAGACAGAGTGGTTCGTGGTGATACGTTTCTGTTTCCTAACATTAGCAGTTATTTCAGCGAGTCTTCGAGCCACCAATAGCCATGTAATTTTTTCTCTCACGCCAAATGACAGTAATCGTCATTTCTTTAATTCCTCTCTTCCCTTCTCTTCCACTCAGCAAAATTATTCCCGGAATCCCTCTCCCTCTCTCTCTCTCTTTCTGTAATATTATCAATCAATAATCATCCTTCATGAAATCTCTCTCTCTCTCTCTCTTTTCTGTAATATTATCAATCAATAATCATCCTTCATGAAATCTCTCTCTCTCTCTTTTCTGTAATATTATCAATCAATAATCATCCTTCATGAAATCTCTCTCTCTCTCTCTCTCTCTCTCTCTCTCTCTCTCTCTCTCTCTCTCTCTCTCTGTTTTGATTGCAAAAATAAATTAAAGCAATTATGTCATCGAGAGTAGTTGTAATGTTACTTTATCATTTAATTTCATCAACGGTAATTGGAGAGAGGTCGAGAGATGATTAATGACAGTTTTTGAGCAGAATATTTCAATATCCATCACTCCTGGAATTGTAAACGAACACACACTCAAATTATATATATATATATATATATATATATATATATATATATATATATATATGTGTATATATGTGTGTGTGTGTGTGTGTGTGTGTGTGTGTGTAAATACCTGTATTATATACATATACATATATATATATATATATATATATATATATATATATATATATATATATATATATATGTATATATATATGAATATATATATATATATATAAATATAAATATATATATATATATATATATATATATATATATATATATATATATATATATATATATATATATATATATATAATATCAAACACCACCGAGAAGAAATAATGTAGATCCTGACCAATGTCAGCTTATCGTTAACTAAACCATCTTTAGATGACTCATACAAAGTGGTAGAACTGCATAATATATATGCTAGCAGGTCAGTACAAACGACAATACAAACGGTTGGCTGATGATGGCTTTGTTAGCATTAAAGCCGACACCGGTCAGGATCTACAACCATCTTTCATTTCTTTTCGATGGTGTTTGGCACAAAAAAATCAAGTGTAAGAGTGGTTATAAGCATATATATATATATATATATATATATATATATATATATATATATATATATATATATATATATATATATATATAATATATATATATACATATATATATGTGTGTGTGTGTGCGTGTGTATGTGTGTGAACAAAGTTACAGCCACAAAGGAAATGTGAAACAATTGAGATGCTCAATTATTTCACTTTTCCTTCGTGGCTGTAACTTTGTTCGTATAATCATCACGTTTTTACCTTTTTGTTGTTTAAAATCAAATATATATACATACAAACATATATATATGTGTGTGTGTGTGTGTGGGGTGTCGGTGTGTAAGTGTTTGCAGGCATTTGTGTGTGTGACAGTCCTTGAAATGTGCGGACGGATTATAAGCTGAATGTTGCCGATTCGCCGAAAAATCGTCTCATCCCTTGACATTATAATGCTTTTATTAGGTAATATTTCATAAGAGCAGAAGGTAATAAAATTTTGAAAAGTTACAAAATCCGGGAAGCTTCGGATTCCCACAAAAGCCCTTGTCATTCGGCGTCAACTATTACAGTTTCCGACAATAAATATAAGAAGGTTGGTTAAAAGTTAAGTATATCTTAGTTTTACCAGACCACTGAGCTGATTAACAGCTCTCCTAGGGCTGGCCCGAAGGATTAGACTTATTTAATGTGGCTAAGAACCAATTGGTTACTTAGCAACAGGACCTACAGCTTATTGTGGAATCCAAACCACATTATAACAAGAAATGAATTTCTATCACCAGGCATAAATTCCTCTAACTCTTCATTAGCCGGCCGGAGAGTCGAACTCGGGCCTAGCGAGTGCAAGGCCACAGTTCTACCGACTCCTCTAAGGAAGAGGTTAAGAAGGTTGGTAAGGGAAGCAAATATTCATATAGGAAGCACCACTGAAGAAAAAAATGCCTTTACCCAACACAAATTCAAATTAGCTCATTGCCGCTCCCCCAGGGCGCCGGCGACCTACAACATGACTCAGCAGTAAGACTTGGGTATCTCCTCATGTATCGAAGAGTCGTTCACCCGACAATGAGCCCTACATTCTTATCCGATCTTTGGATCTGCCATGATGGTTAGGGAAGCTCCAGGTGATCTGTTCGGTAAACCAAAATGGTGATACCGAGGCTGAATCGCGCCATGCCTTGGTGTCTCAATATTATGGTCTCGCCGTTTGAAATCTGCGTTCAGAATCAAGGCAAAAATGATACACAGGTAACTATTTGGGTTGACAACAGCCATGATGAGAAGCTTTATATTAGAAAAATTTTTTTTCCAAGTAAACCATCAACGCTATTGAGAGTGAACACTTTTTACTTACAGACCGATAGTTCTCGTGCCGAAGACATTCACCCCATTATAAGACAAAGGCCAATTCAAAGTCCCAGTTCAAAAGTCTCTTCCTGGTTCCGTCATGTCAACTTTTTCATCCTTCCAGAGGCTGAGCTATCGCTCGCCATCTAGGAAATGCAAACAGGCCTTAAAATTTCCTATATTTTCTCGCATCCATAACTCTTAAAAAAATATATATATATATATATATATATATATATATATATATATATATATATATATATACATATATATAATAAATATATACATAAACATATATATATATATATATATATATATATATATATATATATATATATATATAAATAATCAAATATATATATATATATACATTATGTATGTGCATGTATGTGTGTATATATATGTGTGTGTTTGTGTGTATGTGTACTAAGGATACTCGGTATATACATCAAGAGTCCAACAATTGTCTTATGAGGTACATTTTTATTTTAAAAACATAGTAGCGTTCACCTACATAAGTGGTACACCTCAAGGTTGTGACTATGTATAACGATAAATATACTTACACAGGTATAGAATACAGTTAAGAATATAAAAGCCAGCAAGTAACAATATACAATCATTTTTCTTCATAATGACAGCCTTCATCCATACACCGCGCGTCAAAACATTTGCTGCAAGAGGAGAGCGTCGTAACTGATCCGGTGCCTCCACTTGCAATCATTGTGAAGCGAGGAAAGAAAGTTTGTCAAATTTGCATGCGGGAGGAAGAATAAAACTCCTCCCGAGGTAAAGATAAACTTTATCGGATAAACGAACGGCAGATGTGATGACGGTCTTCTCTCTCTCTCTCTCTCTCTCTCTCTCTCTCTCTCTCTCTCTCTCTCTCTCTCTCTCTCCACCGAAGATTGGGGTCTAATAGTTGAACATATTGGTGTCGGGCAAAATCTTATGTATTTGGGAGGAGAGAGAAACGATTCTGAAGTACACTAGCGTACAAAAAAATTGACTCAGAAACAAGAACACACACAAGCACTCTCACACAAACGTACAGTCACACCCACGCACATACACGCAAACACACACACACATATATATATATATATATATATATATATATATATATATATATATATATATATTTATATATATATATATATATATATATATATATATATATATATATATATATATATATATATATATATATATATATATGAGAAGGAGCCGTTGCTTAATAGTACACAAAGGGTGAAGCGAAGGGACTGACATCTCATCCATAAAAGAGTTTATTAGACCGTTTTCAATGGCTCTAAGTAAAATACTTAATAAGAAGATAAATGAACTGCCTAATATCTAAGTCACCAAAAACTGTGAATGTATGCTACCTTTCCTTTCCTACACAATGTTATATTTAGGAGAAAATGCCTACATTTATTTTCAAAAGTCCTCCTAGCTGAATATCTTCAGCTTATTTAAAATAAATCACTAACCACTTGGTCAGTGTTTCACGTGAGAACCGTCTCACCCTACGTTTTGTTTTCGAATGTCGTGTACCAGTATACGTGCCCAAGATGTATCATGATTGACTGAATGATTGATTGATTTGTCGCTATCAACACTGGCGTCACAACATCTAGGTTACTGACGCCTTATGAACCTAGTTAGGTGCACGAGGAGATACCCAAGGGTTCCTCACATAAAGGACCTCGTTACAGAACTGGTAGTAGTTTGTCTAACCCTCAACATTCCAACATTACAAATCACTCGAATATATGAAAAACTTATATAGAATATAAAGACTTTAAGATTGTTAGAAGATTAAACAATGAAATGACTTGACTATTTTACAATGTCTTTTAATAAAGAGACGCAGTCCCAACGATACAAATCCTCAGTTGTCATCTACACAATTGTTCGTTGCCTAATTTGCTGTTTACAGACTTATCATTCATTAATCTTTAAACAGTTCCCTTTAACCTCCTTACTTCCACTGCTCGAGTGGGTTCTTGTGTGCAGTGCTATAATGAATCTAGGTCATTAATATTTCTATTTTCATTATTTTTCTGTGCTATAGTGTTTCAATGTGAGACGTATGATTGTGTTTCAAGTGCAAAGTTGCATTATTCTGGCATTTCTAATTGTTTTAGTCTTGAAAATGCAACTAGAAAATATCCCAGAAAGTCGGCTAATAAGGTTTTTTTATGGATAAGATTCGTGTGTGCGTGTATATATATACATACACACATGCACGCACACACATATATATATACATACAGAGAGAGAGAGAGAGAGAGAGAGAGAGAGAGAGAGAGAGAGAGAGCTGTAGAAATTACACTGTACACACACACACACACACACACACACACACACATATATATATATATATATATATATATATATATATATATATATATATATATATATATATATATATATATATATGCACATATATATATATATATATATATATATGTATGTGTGTGTGTGTGTGTGTGGGTGTGTATGTGTGTGTATAATACGTGTTATGCACCCTGCGGGGAAATTCGTATACAATATACTAATGAAAAACAGTTACAACTACAAGACGAATAAAGTCTCCGGAACACCTATCCACATTTAGAATCTGGAACTTGAAGAAAGTTGGGCTCCCTTGCCTATTTTCTCGTAAAATGACCCGTGTGATGTCCCAAATTTTAACCAAACGTGGGCGTCTCGTCGCTTTAAGTGGATCTTCAGACACCTCTCTTTCCGTTACATTCTTTTTCTTTTATTTCCCTTTGCTGAATATCCAATACAGTGCGGCGATTGAAGTGAAGCAACCCCTTACACAGGAACACAGCCCAAAAAACGTGAACATCTCCAGTAATATTCCAGTTATGTATATCTCCCCCACACCCCCACCCTCCCTGTATGTCTGTCTGTGTGTGTTTCTCTCTTTCTCTCTTATATACATATATATATATATATATATATATATATATATATATATATATATATATATATATATATATATATATATATATATATATATATGTGTGTGTGTGTGTGTGTGTGTGTGTGTGTGTGTGTGTGTACACAAGTTACTAATTGGGCAAGGAACATATTGCTGCATAATGTCGGGTCGAGTCAGTGTACTGACGTGGTAGCACTGTGCATATGAAACTGCAACTGGAAGTGGCGGAAGAAAAAGCCTTGACAGCCCGTGTCTCATAATTAAGGTCTACTAGGAAACAATGAGAATGAAAGAGGAATCATATGAGGGCGTACCTTCAATGTACTGCTTTTGAAAAGTTTTTGAAGTTTTTACAGCAAATGAAAATGGAGACAATATTTTAAAAATATTAAAAAAAAGTATGGACGCTCAAAATAGGGACGTTCAATGGAAAATGTTAATATATAATCTTATGGAGAAGGAAGAAGTGAGAAGTGCTTATTACAATGTACGTTTGTGCCAAGCATACGGAAAAATAGACTGACAGGTGTAGTAGAAAGATGAGAAGAGGTTGCAAGGATCTTTTAGTAATTGAAGCACAGAGAAAAATAACATTCCTTTAAGCTGGGGGAGCAAAGATTCTGAATGTGTTCATGAATATTATCAAAATAAAGACATTTGACAACTAAGAGGTGTGATAAACATGTATTAAAGTTCTGAATGAAGAATGGGTTAGGATTAAATATAAATAGGAAGAAATACCAGAAATTGTGGGTATATATAAGGGCAAGGGGAGGAATAAAAGCAGTGGTTAGTGAAATTGTGAAATGGGGGTTAATAAAAGGAAAATGTGATTGTTTAAAGTTCTTTTGCTGGGTGCAACGAAGGACGGTGAAGTGGACTAAGAGAGGATAGAGGAGAGCAAGAAAGAAATACGGAAAATAGAGCCGGCAAATAGAATATTTCGGGTGAATTTCAAGATTATTTCAAATGAGAAAAAGTTGTAAGATGGACATGAATTTGAAGTCGTGGTGTGGTGTCGATAGAACTAGTATGTTACAGGGCTGATGAAGGTAGATGGCACAAGGTAGATAGACCTAAATGATGTGAAAGTCGAAGGGATTACATGAATTTTGGCAAACTGTTCATGTGAAAGTTAAGGATGAAGAACAGACGGCAGAGAAGCTGAATGAAAATGATACAAGAGTCGATGGGATTAAATTCTCCATAAATGATACGTAAAGAACTGCATATTCATAAATGAATACTTAGTGGACCGCGTTTTAATATCCCTTTAAAACGGCTAAGGAAAAATTTCCTTTTATAATCCGAGTTTCCACATCTCAGTTCAAGAAGTCACCTGTTTGAATTGGACAGAGTCAACATTAAACTCCTGAAATATGAATTGACACCAGGCTAGGAGGTTTCTCCTATGAATTCGGGGGAGAGAGAGAGAGAGAGAGAGAGAGAGAGAGAGAGAGAGAGAGAGAGAGAGAGAGAGAGAGAGAGAGAGAGTTTCTTCACAACAGTATGCCCCAGGTTGGAATGCTGATGCATCGCCTGTAACTGATGACACAGCGCACAAGATCGGAAACCTAACAAATTTTGCAAATCTGTCAAAATCCAAAACTCTAACATCACTTAACATTTAATTTACAGGATTCTTTTATTTCCTCTTCGAAATTAGGTCGGTGTCTTTATATATATATATATATATATATATATATATATATATATATATATATATATATATATATATATATATATATATATATATATATATATATACATATATATATATATATATATATATATATATATATATATATATATATATATATATATATATATATATATATATATATATATATATATATATATATATATATATATATATATATATATATATATATATATATATGTATGAGACAATGACCTAGAAAGGAAAGGACAATGTCCCTAAGAAAGTCAAGTCATCAAGAATAACACAGTATCAAAGGAATATATAAAAAAAAGGGTAAAATAAGGACAAAATTACACATAGAAAAAAAATGCACATAACATAAATCAGAGTAACTGTGTTTAGTGACACAAGGCTTCACAAAAATACAACTAAATAAATACATAACCCAACTTTGACAAATATCGCACATTCTTTCAGAATGAGAAAAGTACACCTGAAATGTGATAATGCAGTATCACTCATCTAACAAATAGACCGAGGGATAGCTGTAAGTTATATATGTGTTTCTGAATGGATATACATACATATATTTGCGCTCAGGGTTGTCCATCATGTAAGTTTTGTCCCTTATTTACAAAAGCTCTGATGCGCGATATGATAAATTCAAATTATTTACGTGTGTATATTCGGAGTTGAGGTTAAATCCGCATTTGTATTCATATTTGTATTTGCGCTTGGACTCGGTGAATTAAACATTTGTTTACTTTCGCGTGCTGTACATCTGTATTCGACGAGCCAACAGGAAGTACTCACTTCAAGTATACATCGGATATAACTTTTCAGCGCTGTTACAAGTTTTTGCCTTAATGTTCAACAGCAGGTACCAGCTAAACGGCACTACAATATTGTACAGCGACTGAAAATGTGTATTTTGGTATGGTCTATCTGATGGTCTAGTCAAGAAATAACGATGACCACCCTTACACAATAATCACGGAGTGTATTTATATGCAACATACACTGAAGCTCTTGAATACAATAAGTCCCGAAAGTAAACTGTCTGAAACGCTAATGCGCTTTTTATACACCGCCAAGCCATATCTCAGACAGCCCACTTTGATAAACGACATTTATCTGAAGCCTTGTTATTGAGGTATTTTCTCTGCTGGCCTGGCCGAGTTGGTGACTTCGTTCCTTTCTACCGGTGGGCTCTTGAACTTTTTTCCTTCTCTAAGTTTCCCTAACTTCTGCAACCGGTCCTGCTTTTTCCAGCAAAGGATACAGTTTGCAAACGAGTTAGGCTCTCCCCATTTTTCCCTTTACCTTGCTGCATTTATCTCTCAGTAACGCTCGATTCCCTCCATCCTCCTTGTGCGCAGTGTCAGCGTTGGATGCGACTCTGATGTTTGCTCAGTTGCCGAATCAACACTGTGGTGACAACATTTTTGCCTTCTTTAAGACCATTCCTCGCAGGGCATTACGTTTACTCAAGTACACGGCTGGGAGAGGAGTCTTTTCCGTAACCTTACGTTCGTTGGTTCGAATCCCACTACAGACGGTGCCAGCTTCCTCATTCATTACTCACTCGATTCAAGTTTCATAGTGATAAGTGTATCCAAAAATTGCAAAAAAAAAAAAGGAAAAAATTAAGAGGTACCTGTCACATGCACATGCACCCACGCTGGCACATATACACGCATATATATATATATATATATCGGCGCTGCCCGGAAGAATGAAGAATATATCCCCTTATATATATACTATCACTGAAAATACTTTTCTCTCCTGTTATTGATAACTGTCTTGAATTATTGCTTTAAATAACCATGATATACACATATATACATATATATCCTGGCACTAAATGATTAAAATTGTGAGAGAGAGAGAGAGAGAGAGAGAGAGAGAGAGAGAGAGCTGCCCGGAAGAACTTTGAAGAACTCAGAAAACTTTTCGTTCTGCATCCCCTTCAGAACTCATTTGTTCTGTCAACGTATCATCATGAAAGTCGCTATAGCGAATTCTTAAGGTATTCTATCACATTTAAACTAATAAAAAAGGGAAATACCGTATATCTTGATGTCAGGTTTTGCCTGAAAATACTTTCATGCGAAGATGGGAAGTGTTATTGATAACTCTGTCTTGAATTCATTATTTTGTTTTTTAGTAATTAACAATTATATAAATAATTATACAATTATGATTAAAACATATGATAAAAAACTGATGTTATAATCAATTCTAATACAGCCAAACAATTCTGTTTAAATTACTAAAAGTTTGATGACAACACCAACAGAAAAGGTAGTAGTTTTCCACCCAAGCTACTAGGGACTCCCATAAAGTTACTGAGGAAAGAACAGAGTAAAAACCAAAATTTCATTTGTTTTGTCTGTGTTTGAGATGGGGTAGTTGTTTGACTTTAGTTATAAAGAGAGAGGGGCTGTGTGAAAGTTTTGAGAATGAGTTCTGACTTGCAGTGGCAAACATTCATTTTTATCGGGTTTTTCTAGCATGACTTGATGTTTAACTCCATTCATAGAGGGAATTTTAAAATGAGAAAGTTACCAGTAAAAAGAGATAAAGAAAGAGAGAGAAAAGAGCAAGAATCATGAATTTACCCTTCAGCATTTCAGAAGATCACAAAAAAAACCTCAGAGATCCCAAAAATTCCTCTGAGCCAGATTGTTTGTGTGATGCTTTGAGAGAGTTCAAAGAGCTACCAAGACTCAGAGAGTTGAGAGAGAAAATTAGAGTATGCTCCAGAGAGAGATACAGAGTACTTAGGGTCTAACTTCATTTTCTCTTCTTTTTTTAGAGAGTGGGTCAAGAGGAGTGCCCTTGCCTGTTTGACCATGGTTTATTCTCCTCCTTAATTCTGTGAAATGGTCACCTGCATGCAACCATCGGAGACTTAATGCCACACCTATATATGCTTTGTATATATACCCTTGTAACATTTCATCTGTCCATAGTTTTTCCAGTGAACAGGGCCACAGAAGCAAGTGCTTTGTATATATACCCCAAAATATATGGTTGCAACGTTTAAATAGCGTTTTATGGGCCTTCTTATATTCATATTACACTGTGGTATTACAGGAAAAGACATTCATATATATATATATATATATATATATATATATATATATATATATATATATATATATATATATATATATATATATGTATGTATATGTATATATTTCTATGGGAGTTAAGACTCTTACGGCAACTCGCCTTTCAAGAACAATATAAATTCATAATAAATAAATTTTATAACCTTCAGATAATAATACTCATTTACTGACAGGTTTGACAGTAGGTTATGGAAAAATTGCCCTTCAGTCTCCTTCTGATCTCCCTGGATTGCTTCTTTATCCTCTCTTGAGCTTGTGACTGTGATAAACTTCTTATTCCAGATTTACTGCCGGATTTGGAGGAGGTGCTTAGCTAGCTAAAAGTCCCCGGTACTGATTAAATGCGGCCACACCTTATGCATAGCTTGAGGCAAAGATTACTGGCAAACCCATGCCAAAAAGGAGAAAGTCAGCCACCTCTAACCGACAAAACCCGGACAGCAGCCGCTTCTAACCGCTTTTCACTGGACAGCCCTCGCCCTGAGAGAAAGCAAAAATCAAAACCCGGTAATTCTCGGAGTTATTAAATACCCTTGCATCCAAAATTTCGACAGAGACCAGAACGACACCGAACGAGCCAGACCTCTTGACAGCCCGCTCCTTCAGAGCAAAACTTCCCTCCGTGGCTGAATGCCCAGTCCTAGTATCTGAACTCCAGTGCCAATCGCCAACCACCCCCAACTCCCTGTTCCCCCAGTGGTACGACTACAAGGAGCCATCTCTTCAAAGGAAGGTGCAGTAAGGAATTTGAGGTTTATCAGTCACTTATCTTTTTCTTCTCCTAAACGTTTCCGTTTCAAAGTGAAATTCTCACATAGACCTGACCTATTAGGATAATCTCGTGTCGTAAGTTTATTCAGTAGTGTTTATGAAAAGAGGATTTCTGTTGCCCTCAGCGCTAGCCTTTTATCTTCGCTATTACCATGAATTCTCGAGTGATCGAATGCCTTTCTGTAATTTCAGAAAGGAGTGCTGTCCCTGTTAATCCAACTGCTACAACTGTGTACTTGTTGACAGTACCGAGAAAATTCCCGTTGCAACCTTATGAAGAGTGCCATTGAAGTGTATTTCCCAGCACCCAGTTAACGTCTATTATTCATTTTATGTGCCGCAGCAGGACCCCAGTGGCCTGCCTTATTCCCTTACCTTCTGATTCTTGTGTTGTAAATACATGTAATTTAGTTATCCAAAGAGTTTATCTGCAAAATCCCTCTAAAGTAAGGCCTTCAGTCTTATTCCTTCTCTTTTATTTTGTAATTGTAGGTGAACAGTCCGATCATTAATATCCTTGTGGTAAATTTATTAGGCCTCACCTATAATAATTATGAAAATGGACTTATGCTCAAAATCCCACTTCAACTTTCCATTTGGTAAGCAGGGTACTTGGACACAAACATACACATGTGTGCACAGTATTCCAATAAAATATTGGGAATGTGAATATTTACCCTGTGTTTACCTTTCAAGAAATGCCACAAATGTAGTGAAATACTGCATGCAAATATAATACACCGACATATTAAATTTCTGTTTACACAATTGTTATGAAGTCCATGACTTTATATTTTTAAATTTTTAACTCTGATCAGGAAAGAATACAATTAATTGCAGCCAAAGTATTGGCCATGTGCACGTGATAAACAGAGAGAGAGAGAGAGAGAGAGAGAGAGAGAGAGAGAGAGAGAGAGAGAGAGAGAGAGAGAGAGAGAGACGGGGTACCTAGCTCATCAGCTTGGGAGGTTATTTTTATGATTCTACCCTTACCTGACATTCCACACTTTGTCTTCTCTTTCTCTGTTCTATAGTCCCTTTAAATTGAATTGCCACTGTCCTCTGTGTCTGTCCACAGGAAAATCTTTGAGATGGGACAGTAAAGCTCACCTCCCATTGCAATAATGAGGTTCATTTCCCACAGTGATAAAGAGGTGACGGTAAAATTGGAGAATGTCACAGGATTAAAACTCGATACCTCCTTTACCGTCACTACTGAAGCCTTGAAATCACAACAAGGCGGAAAAAGCTGTCTTAGGGGTTGCACATGACGATCTGACCAAATGAAACTCCTAAATCTACATTGGCCTTGCCCGCCTGAAATCTAAAGCCGGGTACACACATGCGCGCAAAAGCACGTAACGCAACAGATTCTTGTTGCAAATTCGCCAGTGTGGACGGGACCTCAAGCCCGAGCAACGAGCAGGAGGTGCGCGTTGAGCGCGTTTCACTCCGTTCCACCAATTGTCGGTTTTTGCCCGTCTCATCAAAGGAATGTTAAACAACACGCTACGAAATGTGTGGATGGGACCTGCTTTGCACGCGTATCAGTCTGCTGCACAGAGTCTTCTCAACTCGCTGACACCTCTGAAATTCAGAGGTAATAATCACGCATTACTCTGATCCCTTCTGTGAAACTACGTGGAGCCCACCAATGGCTGAGTGGAGTGACTAAGAAGTCCTTCAGTTAATAAATTATTATGAAGAGATGACTGTACTGTGGTGTGCAAAACACCCATGCCATTTTAATAAAATACGTCTCAATGATGCATGGATACAGATAGCCCAGAAAACAGGGAAATCAGTGGAGGAATGCAAGAGAAAGATGACCTCCTTGCTATCTTCTATGAGAAGGGAGAAGGCCAAGACGAAGAAGAGTATTGGAACAGAGAAAAGCAGCTATTTGTATGTTGTTGGCCATCGTCGGTAAAACACAGACTGACTGACTGCTCACGGTGGAATGCAGTAAAATTACATGCTTGACGCGTTGCAGTTACCTTCTCAACATTTTGACACCATGCAACGCGTATTTACGCAACACTGTTATGAATCAACCAGTGAGAGTTCTATTCTCCTTAGGCCCGCCTTCAAGTATTATTGCGTAGGTTAGATGACTGAAACTTGTGAAGAAGTTAGCTGATTGGAGAGTTAAACAAACAGAAGTAATCACAAGATAGGCGGGTCAAAACCGAACGTGAAGCGTTAATGACAGTGATTCCAATGCTAGACATTGAGACGTCCAAAGGGTGACACACTCTGAAGTTATGCAAAGCGCCCTCAACATTGCATACCTTCTAAAACGCCTTCCACTGAAATGATTCGTCCCTGTGTCACCACCAGTCATGTGAAGCCTTTGCTGCAACCGCCACAAGACAAAAACGGAAACACAATTTAAAAGTACCCGAACTTACATAATCGCAAGGAAAAGAAAGGGAGGCAAAAGAAGAGAAAGAGAGAGTCATTTGTTCAGCAAGGGGAAGATGAAATATTAAAGTAACTTACATTTAATCATAAAAAAGTCAATTCTTTTCTGGGGAAACATTATTGGAATTCTTATTCATGTTGAAGCAGTCCACTGTTGTTAAAAGTGTTTCAATTAAATGATCATTTGTTTTTTACAACTAAGTCTTGATGAGGCCTTGTGAGAAAAGTGTTTATATGCAGACTATTACTTCCAAAGTTGCAGACTCTCAGTGTTTTCTTAAAGTCTATGAAATTTTTTTTTTTTTGTTATAATAGGATCACATTCCTGTGTTCCAGATGCTGAATATAGTTGAGGTAATTTCTTTTTTTACTAGTGTAATGCAATGCTGAAAGTAACTACTTGATGGGGTAAAACGTATTTATGCTAATAACACAATGTAAAGTGCCGAGATTAAGAACTATATTTTTATCAGTGAACTGGAGTAAGTGATAAATTCTTATGTATTGCTTAGGTAAGGGACGTGCTTGAGGAGACTAACTGCATGCTTGAACTGACTTTTTTTTTATAGGCACGTATGATGAACATGACTAGGAACTAAAGTCCTATTGAGGAAATAAATTGTCATGTTGAAACAGACTTGTAAAGTAACAAGCAGTCTTCAACTGAAGTTCCCTACTCTAAACCCCCTACGGGAAGACATGTACACAGTACTGAACTCTGCACCGTAAATTTCCATTACATGCTCTATAAAATTATGCGAATACACACACACACACAAACATATATATATATGTATATATATATATATATATATATATATATATATATATATATATATATATATATATATTTTATTTATTTATATATATAATTATATATATATATATATATATATATATATATATATATATATATATATATATATTTTATTTATATATATATATATATATAAAATATATAAACCTCATTGGGTTATAAAATATTTTAAAGCACCGTTGCATTATAAATCAAAAAACTAATTAATGAAGACTCACTAATTGCATAATTAATTAATAACCTCCAGTATCATAGACTAATTATTCACTCGGAATACGGCAAAACCCGCTAGATTTAGTTAGCGGCCATGAATTGTTAATTTCGGCATTATTAATCCCGAGATCAAAGAAAGAGGAAAATGAAAAGAAAGAGAAAACGATGCATAAAATATTTTTATTTTCCTGGAGAAAACTTAATTTTCTAGGTAAAATAATTTTTCAAGAAACAGTAAACTATGAAAATGTCTTAATTTCAATATGAAATATTTCATTTTTCCAATAAGTAAGAAAATGAGTGCATAAATATATGAACTTTCTTGATAAAGTACCTCATTGTCGGGGCAAAAAATCTAAACTATTAAGTAAAAGTGAATTGATGGTTAAAAAGGCTGACCTTAGTAAAACATTTTGAAAATAAAATAAAGAAGATATGAAGTTCAATTTCTTGCATAAAATATTTCTTCCAAAAGATAAAATCAATTTTCTGAAAAAATTTAATCATATTTCATCATAATCAGTCAATATACATCTGAATAAATTATATAAATGAGTGTCATCCATAGTCAGTTGTAGGACTCTTTCAGAGGATGGCGGCTATATAATTGATAGCGAGTCTGCCTTGCATTAAAGTATGCCAGCAGCCCTTTTCATGACGTGCCAAATTTCATGCGTTGATAACAGGGCAAAGGAGAAATTTTTGGAGGTCAGATGGTATATAAAATTCTGTAACAAAAATCGCCATGAGAGAGAGAGAGAGAGAGAGAGAGAGAGAGAGAGAGAGAGAGAGAGAGAGAGAGAGAGATTCCTATAAAATAACCACATAAACACTTCAACTGATTATCTCCACGTAAAACAAGCCGTTCCCCATACCAGAATCCTTCAGGCGGGCATTCTTCGAAGCAACATCGTAATTAATTCCAAAATCATTATCCTGGCGCCACCCACCCAATTATGCACACAGCCACGCCTCTAGCATTGAGCTTCCAGATTTGTTCTCCTACGTCCACTCTCTCTCTCTCTCTCTCTCTCTAAATCATTTTCTTCTCCGTAATACTTATATACCACACACACTAATACAATGAGTATGAATTAAAATCAAGACAATTATCTTGAGTACGGGGAAAAGGGGAGTAACCTCATACCAAAAATCAGTGCTTCAGATCTTGCAGCAACCCTATAGGAGTTCGTCATGTGACAGACTCACAGAAAAGCCTAACAGTTATTCCAGTATTATGAGTAAGGCAAAAGAATGATTCAAATATTATAAGATCAACAATAAAATACTCGCTCACCGAGTTTCCATTTCGTTTCACTTCACCCATAACAGATTCCATTATAAATGTTTAGAGGATCGTTTCTTCCATAATTTGCGTTTTCCTTCCAGTTAAAGACGGAACTACTGTATACTCGCTGAGTAACACTGAGACACAAAACATTACTCCTGCAAACCATTTTGCCATGCTTTCACATTTTCAACGAGCCCGGCCTTATTATAGCTTATTCTACAGCTTCTCGTCGTAAATCTTCGTAAGTGAAGCAGTTCATGAATTTTACTTGTTCCCTCGGCCGCTGGAGCGCAATACCTCTGTTCAGCATCGAGTTAGCTCTCCGTTGGGTGAGTCGGTAGAGCTGCGGACTGGCACTCGCTGGGCTGGAGTTCGATTCCCCGGCCGGCCGATGAAGAGTTAGAGGAATTTATTTCTGGTGATAGAAATTCATTTCTCGCTATAATGTGGTTCGGATTCCACAATAAGCTGTAGGTCCCGTTGCTAAGTAACCAATTGGTTCTTAGCCACGTAAAATAAGTCTAATCCTTCGGGCCAGCCCTAGGAGAGCTGTTAATCAGCTCAGTGGTCTGGTAAAACTAAGGTATACTTTTTATTTCTGCATCGAGTTATCTGAAAACTCGCTTTCAAAAAATACTCTCGTGCGGGTAAAAATCATATGCAACTTTTACTGACTTCATTGACTTAATAATGAATTATATACTCCAACCTGATGCCCATTGTACATATATACTATACATGTGCAGTATACCTACTATATATTAACAGATACGGGATAAGTAGTTAGAAACCCTTTTAATAAGCATATCGCCATGTCTGACCAAAAAACCTACGTAAAATGAACAGCTATTCAAATACCCACAACGAGGAAAAGGTAAGAATAAATCCATCTTTTAGCTCAGTCGAACGAACAATTGGCATTTGCATATAAAAAAGAAAGAAAAAAAGGGAAACATAATAATTACTCCCACTGGAATTCGCTTCATTAGTTATAAGTTACTGGCAGGAGGCATTCAGTCAAGGATAGCAATTTTTGAAGAAAGAAGTTCTGAGCGACCATCCCACAGGTGGGCGGGACTAAGGTCAAATGAAGAAGAGGGAGCAGCGGTAGAAGACGAAAGCCTTCTTCTCATTACGGTAGATCTGTTACTTAGTTTCTTCAACTAAATGATGCTAGTCAACAAATATTTCCAATATTGTTCAATATCGCTCAATATCGAAAATCATTATTATTAATTACTAGCAGTAGCAGCCGTCACAGAATCACGACACATTATTAAAAGAAATAATTTTCATAAATGAAATATAAAACAAAAAGACGGGCAAACATTGGATGCAGTGAAAACATTGCCATTCTTTCGGGTATTCAATCGGCTCGTTCATCGAGAAACGCATACGCTCATACATACTTAAGTGCCAGGTCAAGGCCATGCATATGTATTTATATATACAATATGTCAAGGCTAAGCATATGTATTTATATATACAATATGTCAAGGCTAAGCATATGTATTTACTGTATATATACAATATATCAAGGTTAAGAAAGTGCATTTACATACACAATATGTCAAGGTTAAGCATGTGTATTTTTACATATAAAAGATGTCAAGGCCAAATTTATGTATTATATTAAACACAACAAGTCAAGGTCAAGCCAAGCATATGTATTTACATATACAATATGTCAAGGCCAAGCATATGTATTTACATATACAATATGTCAAGGCCAAGCATATGCATTTATATATGCAATATGTCAAGGCCAAGCATATGTATTTATATATACCATATGTCAAGGCCAAGCATATGTATTTACATATACAATATGTCAAGTCCAAGTACATGTATTTATATATGCAATATGTTACCGCCAAGCATATGTATTTATACAGTATATACAATATGTCAAGTCCAAGCATATGTATTTATATATGCAATATGTCAAGGCCAAGCATATGTATTTACATTTACAATGTGTCAAGTCCAAGCATATGTATTTATATATGCAATATGTCAAGTCCAAGCATATGTACTTATATATGCAATATGTCAAGGCCAAGCATATGTATTTATATATACAATATGCCAAGGCCAAGCACATGTATTTACATATACAATATGTCAAAGCCAAGCATCTTCTTTCTTCTTTTTCTTTTAATGTATTTATATATACAATATGTCACGATGCCTTTTTGAAGGACTTTTGATTTGGCTTTGGGGCATATGTATTTATATATTATATATATATATATATATATATATATATATATATATATATATATATATATATATATATATATATATATATATATATATGCATATTGGTGGTCTAGGACAAACAAATGCGTTTATATGTATATATTCATGCATGTGAAAAGATTATATAAATGTACATATACAGTATATGTAATGTCTAATCGTCTATGTTTTCGTGTTACTTTTTATGGAAACTAAGGTATGTCTGTTTATTTACTAAGATAAAAACGTAATAATGCGTACGTAATGGTAAACATGTATTTATGTACACATTTAAACGCTAATCATTTTTGCAAACACATTTCGCTATACGTCCTGTACAAACAAATAAGCCTGGTACAAGGTTATGTGATTTATACTGATATAATTTAACGTGTACATGTCCGTCGGTCTTCAACGAATTGCACATTTTCATGCATATATGTTTGTAAACGCCTATTGGTCTAGAGGAGGATTAACCCTTAATACTGTGTGGACCCAAAATGGCAATAAACACCGGGGAAGCGGTTGCTTTTCCCATTAGCGTAGCACCTCCGACTGACAGGTAAAGAAGACAGCGCCCAACCATTCCTCCTCCCCAAGCCCCCAACCCCCCCTCTCTCTCTCTCTCTCTCTCTCTCTCTCTCTCTCTCTCTCAAAAGGAATATTTAGCCACGCGTTGCTTTACATCTTCGTTTTCATCTCTCGTTCATATTCCGAGGAAGAAGGGCACTCCCAATTAAAATCATTCTAATATACGCACATCCTCAGACTGAAGAACTGACATGCATTCACCTAGGTACGGACAACCGCATTCCTGATTTTTTTCCACGCTTATTATTGAATTATCTTTAGTATCCGCCACCACACCTCTCATGCTTCCTTATGTCTCGTCCTTCATTTAATCTCAGACATCTGAAATTGCTGTATTACAGTTATATCGCCAGTATGATTTCCTGAGATGCAGCCTAGTATAAATCGTTAACGTGAAACACAATTTATTATTATTATTATTATTATTATTATTATTATTATTATTATTATTATTATTATTATTATTATTATTATTACAAGGATGAAAATCTAATAAGAATAAAATACAATCTACAATTACCCTGATCTGACTACCACCTCCAGGCAAGTTAAGGAACTCTCTGCTCTGAGTTCTTCCCTATCTAATTAACTTACAAAAAACTGGTACCATTGCAAACCATCCATTTTAATAGTCTAATTACTATATAGTATTCCTAGTGACCTTATATCATCTTAAGCAGCCGAAAGAGGGACGAACTTTTAGAAATTATTGTCATCAAAAAGAAAAGAGTAATGATTACCCTTGTAAGGAGGATATCAAGGAATGATTTTCTCATCTCAGAATCGCCGCAGATTTAGTCGATAGAACCGAGACTTTTTTCTCGAGAAAAATGCTTCCCTTTTCTCAGGAAGAACTGAGAGGTGCTGACAATTCTTTGTCTCCAGAACTGACAGTCGACTCGAGGAATTGGGAATTCATATGTTCAAGAGGATAAAAAAAATCATACTTTTGTTGAACTGTTGATTCCTGATTCCACGAAACTGAGAATATGAGATTTTTTTTACATGATCAGATGAGTTTACACGAGCCCTCTCAAAAGTTTGACAATACATTCTCTAGAGAATGACGATATGAGTTTATGATTCCTCGCGAGAATCTTTACCCATAGAAACTCCCTCCCTAACTTCGAGGAACCTTAAAATTCTGGCTCATTCAGACATTAGGAAATTGCTCCTAACAAGAATTATCTGAGATTCATGAAATGTTATATGGAGTCAGTTGAGACGTAACAAATGGCTAAAAATGACAAGCAGACCAGTCCCTTGAGGCCATCAATCATCGATGACTTGTTAAGTGATGGTGCAAGATAATCAAGACCAAAGAGACTCGGCTTGTTAATATCGACGATTCGGATGCTGCTCCGACTGCACCGGGGAAAGCCAACGGAATCAAGGGCCCAACTCTGCACCAAAACATTACACTATTTATCGAACGTGGAGTACAGATTTGGATATCAATTAAGCACAAACAACGCGTGCGCACGAGAACACACAAACATGTATATACATATAATATATACATAACTACAGGCTTTCATGCATGCACCCACATCCACCTACACACACACACACACACACACACACACACACACACACATATATATATATATATATATATATATATATATATATATATATATATATATATATATATATATATATATATAAATATATATATATATATATATTAATTTATAAAAATGTAAACAAATTAGCAATGTTAGGGGTGCAATTAGCATCTACAGGGATGCCTACTTTTTGGTCTATCAATTTTATCAGATTTAATATAGTTGTGGTTAATATGAAATTTTATTGTTTTAACAAAGTTAGTTTTTACCAATTGTCACTTTATTACTTTATAACATATTTCTTATATCTAAACTAACGGAATATTTAAAAAAATTGCAAATACCATCTTATTAATCCTAGTAGTTAAATGTGGAAAGGATTTTACTACATCAAACGCAGAAAAACTCAACTAGTGTAACTTTGTCTCGGAATAATTATGACACATAATGTCAATAATTTCTCTTGGCAATTAACATGCCTAACATTTTGGTGACACACAGGACCATCCAAGACCGCATTCCTGACAACATCAGGCTGAAGAAGTTTCCTATTCAGAATCGTTAAATCAATTATATTAATCAGCAACCTATAAAGTTTCCACGATAAATATCCATCCTAAATAAATGGAATCCTATACAGCATTTTCAAAGCACCATTGCTGCATCATTTGCCCTCGACTGTTCTGTTGTCGACATTCAGCAAACCTTTGAAACGCCCACTCAGTGGACTCAGACTGTATTCCCTTCAGACATCTTTCCTTTTACACCGTTTATTCTAAGACCAATAACTACACACACCCACAACTTTCTTTCTCGATAAATCTAATGACTAGGACTGTTAAAAGGGAGTAGTGAAATACGTTTTCATTAAACAAACATACGCGGATTGCAACATCATTGTCAAGAGAGTAACATTTGTGACTGTGATGAAATTATATACATTCATGACAAAAAACAACGAACTTAAAAATAAAGTAAAACAAGCTACGTTATTTATCAAGAATTCTGCCGATCACGCAAAAAATTATATACATTCAAGACAAAAAAATATATGTACATTCAAGACAAAAAATTATGCACATTCAAGACAAAAAATAAAGACGCAAAAGAAGCTACGTAATTTATCAAGAATTCCGCCAATCACGCAAAAAAAAAAAAAAAAAAAAAAAAAAAAATCGTGAACCTCACGGCTGAAATGCAGCTGTCAGCATATGAATGCATTATGGTGAACAATGAAAATCTGAATGAAAAAACATTTATGCCATCAAGTTCTTTCTCAAATCTTTGTCTTGAAAAGATATTAATTTTGGAAGGTACACTCGAATATGTAAAAATAAATGACAATTCGGAAAAAAAAACACCTACTGAGACTAACAAGGTACCTTGGTAGTTTGCTGTAAGCGAAAAAAGCTCATTTGAGCACAAAAACTAACACAGTAAGAAAAAAAAAATATTGAACCCAAATGAAAAATTAAAATTGAAATATGCTTTTTTAGAACTCCTTCGAAAAGGCAATATAGAGGAAAATAAAATCCAAACTAGGACAGCGGCATGTAAAGTGCAATTAAAACCTGAACAATTTCTGAAGCAACCTAAGGGAAATAAATATATGATAAAAAAACGAAAAATTTACAAGCCATGTTTTTACTGAAAAATTCTTTCGGAACGTTAGGTAACGAAAACATATGTTCTGGAAAGGGACGAAGGCAACTGGAAGACACAGACTGGTAAACTGGCTTCATGGATCGTGAATGTAGCCAGACCCTAAAACATTAATATGCTGGAACCTCGCGCTGTTAACAAGACCAATTGACCTGAAAAAGGTTAAATCAAAGAGGGATTGAGCGGGAGATGGGTGGGGTGGGGTGGGGTGGGGTGGGGGTACAAACCACTATCGTGATGGCTGCGTCCATATTTGAGAAGGTTGGGGAAATTTCTTTCTACAAAGAAAGGAAGTTTTCAAGATGACCTAAAGATATTTCACAGAACCTTGAAATGCTCTTTTAGATCATCTGAAACTAATAGCATTTAAAATAATGTCGATATAACATTTAAACCTATACTAAAATAACTTTCTGAGATGTTTTAATGGATTCTAAAATATTTATAATTATCTTACAATAATTTTTTGTTCTTAAAGTATTCTTCAAGACGATGGTCAAATCATTTATACGAAGGTTTCGTGGTAATAGAATACTGGAAAGTATGATAGTGATGACAACAACTGAATAGGAGGATGACGAATATAGAAAACAATGGGGAAAACACACATGTCATCCCGTCAATAATTCCGAACAGATAAAATGGCAAATATTTACAAGGAAACAGATTGATTATTATATATTGGTCATATTATTCCTCTCTAAACTCCGACAATTAATAACGCCCACAATTTTGAAGCTGGAACTTCGAAACTGAGAACACTGTAAAAGCTGTACTGCTGCCTTCCCTCCAGTGCCACACACCCAAATCACAGAAGCTAGTAGAAATTACTCTTCAGTAATCCTTAAATCCTTGTCAATATACGGCAGTTGACTTCTACTGCACCTGAATTAAGATATTCCTTATGTACAACTGTTTAGCTATTTGGAAGGTGTTTAGAGTTAAAAACTTACCTGGGTAAAAATACGACTGGACTAACCAGCATTGCTTTGGGAATTCTAAAATTCTCTATACTTATTCTTGCTATTGTTTTTCTAACAATGATATAAAAAATCATAGATGCCTAACAAAAAATCCCTCAATACTAACAAAAGAATTGGCTAGAGTAAAACAAAAAGAGGAATGAACAGAAAAGAGACTTGTCATGCCGAAAAGGAACCAAAAGGTGACCCTCTCCTCTTCGTCCAAGTGTCACTCCATCTGTCGCGTTGGCTGTCTTCCACTCTTCATGGAAAATGCACGACAGGTTATCGGCGAAGGTTCATGTGTGTATGGGAAGAGAGAACAAGACAACCTGTCATAACAATCCGCGAAGTGCTGCTGGAGAGAGTGATGGGTGTGTGGTTTGATGGATAGGGCTTTCTTTTTCTATTTTGCGGCAACGTTAAAGGTAACCTGAACGCCTAAGAGGTGAAAGGAAAAAATAATACAAATATCACAAATAACAGAATTGAGAAAATATGATGCAAATCAAGGCCGCACTAAATGTCTTGTCAAATAAAGTAATTTAACAAATGAATGTCAGAAAATGAATGAGTGACAGTCATAATCAAATAAGGATTAAACTGAATGTTTATAATAGATATTGAGGTTTGTGTATGCTAGTATGTGTGCGTGGATGTACAATGTGCGTCACAGGGGATCTGGAATTCCCAATTACGGACTATCTTCCATGCAGCAATCCCAAGTGGTGTAATCATTTCCAGAAAAAAATCAAGATTTGGCGAAAGCGCTCGAAACTTTTTGAACTAAGAACAAATTTTGGGTCGAAAATGTCTTTTCCTGGTTATCAAATCGAATATTTAATCGCCCAACTCTCACTGGGTGCAGTGCCACATTAATACTCCTCTAATGACCGGGGTATCAAAAGTTTTTAACAATTAGGCTACTGCAATGATGAAGGCCGGAGATTAAATTCATGCCATCATGTCGAATCACATATTCTCCCATTCAAACTAATGGAAACGAGGAATAGGAAAATTTTGCTCGTTTATAAACGCACACTCTCTCTCTCTCTCACACACACACACACACACATATATATATATGTATATATAATATATATATATATATATATATATATATATATATATATATATATATATATATATGTATATATAATATATATATATATATATACGTATATATATAATATATATGTGTATATATCTATAATATATATATATATATACATATACTACAATAGATACTGTATATATACATATATATATATATATATATATATATATATATATATATATATATATATATATATATATATATATATATAGATAGATAGATAGATAGATAGATAATAGATAATAATAGATAGATAGCTAATGGGAATAATGGATAATGGCGTGCAAGATCCTTCATCTTTCCTCGAAGACATTTTCAAGCAAAGTACACACAGTGGAACAAAAGATACAATGAAGATTCGATTGTTCAAATAACAATTAGGGTTAAAAGGATAGTAACTATTTCAATGCAGTTTTGAGGAAGGTCTTCAGGTGAGGAACAACTTTCTAGTATTAACTCATATAAGTGGATTAATCAGCTTCTTTAGTTTCTCTTTTAAATCTCCTTCGAACATCTTGTGCAGAATAGGGTCAAGAATTTATAGACCTGGACTTAAAGTTATTTTGCACTGTTAGCCTTATTGGTGCAGCCTCTATGAGATCTTTTGAAACAATATTTTTGTGTCTTGTTATTATATTAATGTGGGACAAGCCAATATTATGTCATTAATCATATATATATATATATATATATATATATATATATATATATATATATATATATATATAGATAGATAGATAGATAGATAGATAGATAGATAGATAGATAGATAGATAGATAGATAGATAGATAGATAGATAGATAAATATATAGATATATATACATATAAAATTAATCACATATATATAAAATTAATCACATAGAATTGGCTTGCCCCATATTAGTGTCATCAGTTTTGTCCCAGTGGTCAATTTTGTTTGAGCCCGTAGCAGGGTAGTGCCGTTACCAAAGGGTGTTTGAAGTGTCCCTTGGGTCCCTACAGTATATGTGCCCGCTTTTAAGCCTCCTACTTTAACACCACTGTTGCTGTACAACCCCTCTATTGTTTCTTAGGGCAACTGGGGTTTTCTCCTGGTTTCATTTTTGGACCCTTGTAATTCATCTTTCTTTCTGTTTTCTACATCTTTTTAGCCTAAATTCCATGAATCCAATCCAGTTTTGTTCTAAGCAAATTTTTCTGGGTTTATCAATCTGTTTGTACTGTGTAAATGCCAGCCTGTTCAGCAATCATAATGTCAAATTCACCTTATTACTCTATACCTTTATACATTTTTTATTGTCTCTTTCTGCTTGGCTCTCATGATATTCACTTCACGCACACACCCACACCCACAACTTTACATAATATATATTATATATATATATATATATATATATATATATATATATATATATATATATACTGTATATATACTCTATATATTATAAATATTCGCTGCCACCATCTCTATGCTTAGCCAAAATAGGGGTCAAAGTCCCATCCATTAAGGGGGGGATACCCCATGCCCGATGGTAGTGAAAGCAAAGTGGAGCTTTTTGGGTGCATCTTCGGATAAGGTCAAACCAGGTAGAGTATTAAGTGATTCATTGGGCAATAGGCATTCTGGTAGTAGCTCTATATCCTTGTCATACGATCTATTTCCCTGTGCTCTACTTTTGCTGGTTCTCAATTGTTTTCCAGGAATGTCGGGTGCTCCCTCATGAAAAGAGGCCATTCTTAGCCTAAGGGCTTATAAACTGAAAAAACTTCGAAGGAATGGCCGAGAAAAATCAGTTAGAGATTAGTCACCAAACAGGCAAGACATCTGTATTGCTACGTCCTGAATCTCGGCACTCTGCACCAACTCGTATATTTTAGGGTCACAAGAGACCCGGACAATAAGCAGTCCCTCTATTTTTTAACTGAAGGCACAGTGGATCGCCTAGCAATTGTGCAAAGTGCACTTGCAATCTGGATTTCCCGTTAAGTCAGAAGTTAGTAATTGGGTATCAGTTTACTTTACCTCTCACTTAATCTCTCATTTCCTTCTCCCATATTTCATCTCGAAAAGTAAATCGCTTGCTGATATCCATTTGCGGCTATTGTGTGTGTTCCCCATATGAATTAAGTCTATTGATGAAATAATCCTTTGCATATAGTGGCACAGAGTTAATCATCCCCCTGTTGTGCTAGATTATTGTATGTGAGAGAATCCTTTATGCACGAACCCTTATCTTGAATAAATCTATTTTCAGAGACGTGTTACCTCGTCCCCCTCTGTTTCTGCCTCTAACCTACCTGTGAGAAGTTGCCTCAGAAGGGCAATTAATTCAGTCTTGCTACCTGCAAGCCACCTCCTTCTGCAACTGATTACAAGATAGAAAAACTTCGTATTCTTGAGCCAGTTGCGTTACTACTGTGTAAAACTTACCATTCTTTCTAAAAGCCAATTAACAGTGAATTTTGTTTTAATTTTATTGTTGCATTTGCCTTGCTGGGTTGCACACCCACCATGATTTATTTCTCTGCTTTAATTGTTTGAAATAAAGTAATTTAATGTAACTAAGGGCTTTCGTAGCGACCTTCCCTTTTATTTTAGAGATTTCACTAAGGTGAGTTATCTTGTGTGTTGCAAATCTTATTACATATTTGGTTCTGGACAAGTGTCTCCTAAGGCCAAATTCAAAATCAATATTTGTTTAATTTGCCAACCGGGCGAAATATGTAACAATATATATATATACAGTATATATATATATATATATATATATATATATATATATATATATATATATATATATATATATATATATATACATATACATATATATATAACTATAACAACCAAAAAGAATTTATACAAAAGTTCATTACTGTAAATCCAACTCTTCCTTATTTATATGGAGTTATCAAAACTCATAAGGAAAATAATCCTGTTAGACTCATTCTAAGTTCTGTAGGTTCTTGTACCTATAAACTATCGAGGTGGTTTGTTAACGAGTTGTCTCCAATGCTTGGAAACATATTAGGTGTGTCCGTGAAAAATAATGTGGATTTTATAGATAAGTTAAGGTTTAATTTTAATTATGATTTTAAGTAATCAATTTTGACGTCAGCTCATTGTTTACAAAAGTACCAGTAGATGAACTTCTTGAATTTTATGAAAAAAAAAATGGTAAAATACAATTTCTCTTCGGGCAGGCCTTCTATGATTAAGCTTATAGAATTGTGTGTTAGAGGTTGTAAATTTGTGTTTGGAGAAAAGTATTATGAGCAAAAATTTGGCATGGCAATGGGCAATCCGTTCTCTCCATTACTTAGTAACCTTTATATGGAGTTTTTCGAAATTAAGTACCTACCAAAGATGCTTCCTATAGGTAATCCTGTTGGTTAGGTACGTTGATGATATATTTTGTGCTTGGCCTGATGACAAAGCTGAAGAGCTTCCTAACAGCATTAAATGCCCTAGTACCTTCTATCAAATTTACCTTAGAAACTGAAGTAGATAATAAGTTTGCGTTTTTAGATGTTTTAACTGTGAGGAATGATAGAAATTTTAGATTTTGTGTATAGGAAGTCTACGAAAGTAGATTCCTACATACATTTTTATTCAAACCATCACCCGAGAACAAAGATGAAGGTATATCCGCCATGTTTTTAAGGGCGCTGCGGGTCAGTTGCCCTGACTTTCTCGAGGGTGAACTTGGGAAAGTCCGAGAGATTGTAACAAGTCTTAGATACCCTTGTGATTTTATCGACAGAGCTTTCTGGAAAGCAATAAAAACGGTTCAAGAAGTTGATCATATGAGTGATTTTAATGTGAAAAACCTTCTTGTTTTACCATACTGTAACCAGTTTATGGACATTCCTGGGGTGTTCAGATCATTTAATTCCCCTCTATAGAAGAATGGTTGCATATAATGAGATCCGTTGCAAACAGTGAAATAAAAAGTACGTTAGACAGAGTGGCAAGGATCTCGAAACAAGATTAAAACAACATAAATATAATGTCAGAACAGGGAATACTGCAAGCAGTTTATTTCAAAATACGAATGAATGCAACCACACCTTGAATTGGAAAAAACGAAAGATATCATGTTCTGGCAAGACATCATGAAAAGAAACATTGTTGAATCAGGTATAGGCTAATAAAGAAAAATCATGTAGATTTGATCAACAGCAGCCTCGGGATGTACAAACTGGATGAACTATTTGTAAACAACAGTTTTTGACAATTAGATTTTAAATAGTAGTACGATAGTTTTTATGTTTATATACTGCTGCCACAGAGGTGTCTGTAACAAATTATGATTTTTTGTATCACTTGACCCTGAGGAGGTGTTAAAAATACACGAAAGCGCTTAGAGATCGACTCCTTTCATTCCTTCCTTCAGCTGTACGGCAACATAAAATATCGTAAGTTTTAGCTACTGATCGGCAATGTATGTACTGTATATAAAATATATATATATATATATATATATATATATATATATATATATATATATATATATATATATATATATATATATATATATATATATATAAAATATATATATAATATATATGTATATATATGTATATATTTATTTATTTATATACATAGTTATATGGGTGTGCGCGATTATCTGAGAGTCAAGCAGAAATAGACCTCAAAAAATGTATAAGGTATAGAGTAGTAAGGTGAATATGACATTATGATTGCTGAACAGGCTGACATTTACACAGTACAAACAGATAGATAAACCCAGAAAAATTTCCCTAAAACAAAATTGGACTGGAATTTAGGCTAAAAAGATGAAGAAAATAAATAAAAGATAAGGGTCTAAAAATGAAACCAGGAGAAAACCCCCGTTGCCCAATAAGTACTAGAGAGCTTGTACAGCAATACTGAAGAAAAGAAGCGTTATTGGTGTTAGTGTAGGAGGCTTAGATACGGGCACATACAGAGGCCAAAGAAACACTTTAAACACCCTATGGTTACGGCACTACCCTGCTAAGGCCTAAAACGAAATTGACCGCTGGGACAAAACTGATTACTGGGCCACAATTTCCATGTCACACGGAGGAAAGAGTAAGGTGAATTTGCCTGAAACACAAACAAATCAATAAACACGAATCACAAATATAGACCTTTACCAAAACGCATAGGTTTAAATCATTGTCAAGGTAGGTGCACCTGTCGATAACTGGGTTATCTGCAGCTTACTCTCTGCTAATTATTATTAAAATAGTTTAACCAGGCCACTGAGCTGACTAATCAGCTCTCATAGGGCTGGAACTACAATATATACAGTAGTTAATTCACGTCTCCTTTAAATCGTTCTGCAAATTTCATTTTACTGGAACGACCGTATATGTTCATTCCTTCTTACGTGGCCTTTGCGTCCCATGTGTATGACGATAATGGTGAGTTTTGCCTCAAGATTTTGAAGTCGAAATTAATTTTCACGTAATTAAACGTAAACTCAGTTTCTCCTCCTAGTGTAAGGGAGTTTTCACCCATTTGCTATATAGTATGAAGAGACAAATTTAAATATCTTCCACTCACTCACATTTATACGTCAGCGTAGGTACAAATGTTCTATATTTACGTGCGTGAATAAATATTCAGGGGCACACATTTTTTTCACCGTTTCATCTTCTCCTTCAGCCTCATGCCCTTCAGCAAGCATTTCGTCAACAACAAAGTTTCACTTAGTTCTGTGTATACAGTATACACTGTACATGCACCTCATGTGCACGTGTCCCAATATGAATATATACGTAGGCAATTGTTGTGTGTGGACACAAAGGCAGAAAAATGAATTAATAGAACTCTATTGATTACCGGGTGTAAGCCAATAGCGCCGGATATCGCATACATAAAACAAACAGATACCAATCGAGAATATCTAATTCCCGTGTGGCCTAAATGTAAACCCCGCCTGAATCACACAATGCTATCACAATATGTCGGCCCCTAACGAGATCCAGCTCTTCTTTTGTGCCCGTGTGGCAATTGGAAACTAAATGCATTCAAGCATCAAATAATTGGACACACGTCGAAACAGTAAAAAAGAGGGATTTTTATTGGCGAGAAAAATAATGACATACTAAAAACGGATAAAATCCAGGATAAATATTGTTTGGCTCACTATAGATCGCGCGCGCCATGCCATCGTTTGTTTCATTTGCAATTCCGTTAAATCAAAACGTGAAACATTTATAAACGTGTTTCGTTCCCGCACTGCAAAACCGCGCCGTCCTCCTGCAGAGCCTGGGTACAATGCGATACACAACGGGTCTGGGGACTTTACAGAGCACCAATACTGCGGTATACTGTCGAATGGGAAGTTATTTAGGACTGTAGGGAAATTATATAGCTATATCAGAAAGAACAGTGGTTGCAATTCCCTTGTTTGCAGCTTTCTAATAACGAATTATATAAAGAGTATGCGACGCAAAGAAGGAATCAGGATATTTGTAACAGATTGCGAGGAGCCTTGAGGTGCCAATGGAAGCAGGGTTGGAATATATGAAGGGGTTAAGTCATATTGAAAGGCAGTGTGTGTGTGTGCACAGGAATAGGAAAGGCAAAGATTTTGCCTGGGGCAGTTGAAACGTGTATGGCTAGGGAAACGAGTGGCATTTGTAGTGTCAAGAAGACTGGAGAGAGGTGAAAGATTATATTAGTATATCAGTTCAAGGACTGTATGGATAATACTGAGTGTAGGTTGTAACAGTGAGTGTAAATGGTCCAGGAATGTAAAAAATGACAGTGAAAGAGAATCTTTTCATAGAATCTTAGCCCATACCTGACTGGGTTTGAAGAACGTGAAAGGCTGCTTGTACAAAGAGATGAATGCAGAGAGAGAGAGAGAGAGAGAGAGAGAGAGAGAGAGAGAGAGAGAGAGAGAGAGAGAGAGAGCAAGGTTGGTAGGTATAGAGTTTCTGTCCCAAGTGAGAATGAGTAAAAAGCAAGTTGATAGGGTAATTGTCATATTTTGATTCTCAGTATATATGAACATTAAAAACTAAGATACGTGTATAAGTTGGAAGGAAGGTGTGTAAATGTGTCTGTATATGTAACTGAGACAAACAAGTTGCATAAAGAGGAGTGAGAAGGGCAGATAAGAACTGATGCTTTTGTAAAATTTCATGATGACGCCATAGTGACAGCAAGGTGTGTGTGTGTGTGTGTGTGTGTGTGTGTGTGTGTGTGTGTGTGTGTGTGTGTGTGTGTGTGTAGGTATAAGAGGGAAGGAAGAGGGAATAAAAACAATAAATAGTGGGGTATGGAAACGAGGGTTTTAATGAAGGAAAAAACATTAGACAAGGTGTGCAGCAGCTGCGTAACAGAAGAGATCATGCACCAGTGTAGAGAAAGATGGATAAGGTGGTCAAGGGGACAGTAACTGGGAAATGGGGGCACGTAAAAATAGTATAAGAAAACGGCGAACAAGAGATTTAGGAAGTATTAAAAACTTGCTCTACGAGAAAGCAAATGTAAAGAGACGAGTTTATCAATATTTTGACCTCAAAATAAAAGATGTAAATTATGAGACGCTGTCTGACGTGAATGCAGTCCTGCAAAGGTGGAGTATTTAGAAAATTTGTTGAACGTGAAATGTGAAGGATAGAGAAGGAGAGTTGAATGATGCAAAGGCGGAAAGGTGACAAGTAAGGATGAGAATGCTTGTGGAGCTGGCTAGTGAGGATAGAAGGACTGCACTTGAAACGTTGAAGAAAGAAAAGACACAAGGAGTTCATGGGATTCAAGTGACATGTTGAGGTAAAGTGGTAAAAGTGTGAGAGTAGCAGACCTACGTTTGTTAGGGATGTCTGGATGAGGAAAGCCTCTGAAGAAATATGTTCCATTGTATAAAAGTAAAGGTAATAGAGGCGACTGTAAGTTATACTGGGATAATGCTGCTTAGTATACCTAGGGAGGTGTATGGTACTACTTTTATTCAAAAAGTAAGACATATGACTGGACTGATAGGAGAACACTGTAGGTTTAGACATTACAGAAAGCTTATTCCTAATGAAGTGAATATGTTAAAATTTTTAAAGTAATGGAAAAAAATGTATGTGGCATTTATGGGTCTAAAAAAAAGATTTTAATAGACCAAATACAAAATGCAACATGCAAGTTGTTGAGGATGCATGGCATAAATAACAAGTTGTTAGGAGTGTTTAAAGCTTATTTGACAGAAGTGAAACGTGATTTAGAATCTGCAGATGCTAAAATGACATACTGTGTAAAAGTGGGTCTGAGAAATAATGAGTTATGTCTCCATGGTTGTTCACTATCTTTAAGGATGGAAAGATATCAAAAGTGAGAGGGAGGACAGTAGGTATACGCGATAACTATTTGAATAAGAAAAGGAGTCAAAAATGGAACGTGGAATGGTTGATGCTACTAGATGATACAGTTACTCATTTAAAACGCAGAAGACAAGCTGCAAAAACTAGTAAAAGAGTTTGATTTTTTTTTTCTTTTAAATGACAGTATATTCATTTAGAAGCCTGGGAATATTTCCTGTACCGTAAATGCCATTTGTTTTCATACGAGCTACTGCTAATCCAGTACAAAAATCCTGAAACGGAAATCGTTTGTTGTTACAATCAATTTTAAAAATAATTGATAACATAGTCGATAAAGCGAAATAACTCGCTTAATCGAAAAGGATCAGTGATATATATATATATATATATATATATATATATATATATATATATATATATATATATATATATATATATATATATATATATATATATATATATGTGTGTGTGTGTGTGTGTGTGTGTGTGTGTGTGTGTGTGTGTGTGTGTGTGTATATAATCAAAGGGTCCCACAAAGAAATTTTTGAAATTCCGGGGGGCCAGTCCCCACCCCCTTTATGTAAAGTGACTTGATTTGTGTATAGAAGACAATGAGGGGATATATGAATGTTCTGTAAGACAACTCTCTTAAACGAAATTGTGTTGAATGTTAAATGCAAATGAAAGAAAATATGTTAATGCTTTCGAGATTAATCTTCCGTAGTACATGAGACATAACCAGTATTAATAAAGTAAGAAATCTGGAAATATGCCAGTAGCAGTAACTGGTTAGCATAATGATGGCTCAAAGTATTTTGAAATGGTTTAGTCATATGGGACCTAGGTTCTAGCTTATTGTGGAATCCAGAACCGCATTATAGAGAGTGGTGAAATGAATTTGTTCAACAGGAAATAAAGTCTTCTAAGGTGTATTCATGATGCCGGCGTTTTGCGGGAATTGATTTCCGATTCCATAGAATGACGGTCTGAAGCTCAATGAATCGTGCCAACAAACATGTAAACATATGTAAAAGTACAGTTTATGGAATATTGTCACAACAACGTTTCCTTAGTGTCTCTGTCCGATTCATGAAGTCTTTTGAAAATTTAAACATGGACGAAAATTTAAATATTTGCGAAGACTGATAAGTCGAATACCTTAGTGATACTGAAAAAAACGACTGCATACAAAAATTGTTTACTTTATGATGTGACACTTCAACATATAAATGTTTAAGTAAAAATCATCTTTAAAGAGTTAACAGTTAAAGTTAAGTATACCTTAGTTTTACCAGACCACTGAGCTGATTAACAGCTCTCCTAGGGCTGGCCCGAAGGATTAGACTTATTTTACGTGGCTAAGAACCAATTGGTTACTTAGCAACGGGATACAGTGAATTCAATAAGAAGTTGAGAGGGATGCTAAGAGGAGAGGAGGAATTACTTAAGCAATTCACAAACAATGGAGCCCCTTTGCCTTACTTTATGGCCTTATCAAAACTCTCAAAGAAAATGTCCCGGTGAGACCCATAATAAGTTCTGCCAGATTTGTGTCATATAAGTTATTTAAATGTTTAGTCCGTGTTTTAACACCTCTTGTGGGAATCATATCACACACACTACTGTTCGGAACCATGACGATAAGCTCTGATGTTACTTCATTAATCACCAGGGTTCCAGTGCATGATCTTTTATCCTTTTTAAATGAAGATCTAGATAACTTTGAGTTAACTTTTCCTTCGGAAATGATAATTAAATTGATCAAACTTTGTGTTTATTGACAGTAAAGTTGCATGTCAAGAGAAATTTTACTCTCAAAAGTCTGGAATGGCTATGGGGAATCCCTTTCACCTGTCCTAAGCAATCGGTATATGGAGTATTATAAGAGACTGTTACCACTTATGCTTCCGAATGGAGTAATATGGTACCGTTTTGTTGATGATATTGTAAGAGTATTGCCAGAAACAGTCCTTTATAAACTTAATGGATTAGTGCCGTCAATTAGATTTACTTTTGAAGAAGAGAAAGATGGGGTTTTATTATTTCTGGACTTTAACATTCACAGGATTTTAGTGAAAATCTATAAGTGTCTGCTCATATATTCATTACTATTCTACTCATAGTGATTAGGTGAAAGTATCCATATTTTCCTCAATGTTTCTCCTCGCTCTACGAATATGCAGTCCAGAATTTTTAGAACCTGAAATTAACAAGATTATGACATTGCTCTAGACTGAAAATACCCAAATTCTTTTATTGACAAAGCTTTCAAGATAGCTAGGGAAACATTTTTCTAGTTAAAAGAAAAAATGTTAAGAAACACAACTTACTAGTTTTACCATATAGTGAGAAATTTTAGTAACATTAGTACGGTGAGAAATGTTCTGCTTAAAAACTCTCCCAACAATACAGAAGTATATATATGTATGTATATATATATATATATATATATATATATATATATATATATATATATATATATATATATATAGTTCCATGTATATTGCTCAATGAAATATATTGGTCAAACTGGCAAAGCTTAAATGTACGGAGTAAAACAATATCAGTATAGTGGAAAAACTTCCAATGCTATATTCTTACATGAAATGAATTTTGATCATCATATTTACTGGCAAAAGTACAGACAGATACTTGTTTGTAATGATTATGCAAGATGTAGCATCCTAGAGTCAGCTCTTATAAAATTTTATCATGGGGGCATAATGAACATTAGTTTTCGTCTTTTTACATTGGATGGTTTTATTACTGAAGACATGGTTAAGCAACTGAATACAAATAACTGTGAGAACTTGGTTTGCATAAGTTTGTCTGTGGGTGTTTGTGTGTGTATGTGATGTGTAGTTTTGTTTTTGTGAGTGGGCGTGGTGTATGAAGTTCTGTATTAGCTCGTGAGTGTGTGTTTACGACAGAAAATAAGCTTCTGTGCATGTTTTTTTATGAACAATATTCTGAATTTATCAGCACTTTGTTAACTGGTTTATATATTTGGTTATTTGCTTTATGACTGTGAGAATGTTGTTTTGTAATTTATGACTTTAAAATATGCTGTTTGTACTTTTACCGCAATGAGGAACGATCAATTCGGTAATCTGTTTTTAACTACCAATCTTATGGTTGTTAGGTTTTGAACTGATTGCGACTTACATTGTTTGTGGTAAGAATAGACTTGTAAGCTTGATTTATTTTTATTTATGATAATTGCTGTTTAAT